>NC_037337.1:23588005-23776400 GCF_002263795.3 Bos taurus | reverse complement strand
GAGAGAATTATATAATGGATACGGATTTCTGGAAAATTAGCTTTGCAGCTTTCTCATGAAACGAAACATGGTAATCACACATTTGGACACTTATTCTAAATAAATAAAAAAGGATTAATTTCACATAAAAACCTTCGTGCCTGAATATTCATAACAGCTTTATTCACAGCAGCGAAATGTAGAAACAAAGCCAGTTGTTCCCTCAGGGGTTACCGGCTAAGCAAACCTGTGGCGCATCCTATACCATGGAATTACTAATCAGAAATTAAAAAGACCAACAAGTTGGACACATACAGTAACTGGTATAGATCTCATGATTTTAGTACTTATGCCTAAGTGAAAAAAAAACTCAATTGGTTACTTCTATATAATTCCATTTCTAGGACACTTGCTGTTGTTTAAGATAAGTCATGCCTGACTCTTTGCAATCCCATGGACTCCCCACCCCGGGCTCCTTTCTCCAAGAGATTTCCCAGGCAAGAAATACCTGGAGTGGGGTTGCCATTCCTCTCCAGGCTCTTCCTGACCCAAGGAGTAAGCCTGCATTGGCAGCCAGATTCTTTTACCATTTAAGCACCAGGGAAGCCACTTCTATTGACATTACTAAAACAACAAAATTGTATGATGAAGAACAGATTAGTTGATTTGTCTGGCTTAATGATTAGGAAGGGCGTTCAAGTGTGGCTTACAAACGTGTGCCAGTTGGCCGAGGGAAACCTTGTTATAATTTGAAACAGTTGTGCATCTTGCATTTGGTGTAGAACCTATACCTGTGATTATACATGATACATGGGAATCTGTACGTGTGTAAACTTGAATACAGCTACACACACACACACACAAATGACTGCATGCAAAACTGGGGAAGTCTAAAATTGAAACCTGTGGATTTTACTAAAGTTAATTTCCTGGTATAGACACCATGGAGGAGACCGGGTAAAGAGTACACAGAGCCTCCTTGTACATTTTTGGAAACTTCCATGAATCTATAGTGACTTCAAATTAAAAGTATTTAAAAAATGACATGCAATTTTCATAAAGTTCGAAACTGTAAATCATCTCTTGAGCTTCGTTATACATCCCTCATCCAGCTCCTGGATTCATTTAGTGTCTATTCTACAAAGAGCTCCTGCATTTATCTTGCAGTTATCTTTCTCATCTTCTTTCTGAGATACACATTCAGAAGCAAAGAAAAGCTGCCTTCTAAATATGATTGTAAGAGAGCTTGCTAAGTGTGGTTAAAATGAATTAAATCAAAGGATGCTAAAATGGATATAAGTCAGTTCAGTGACTTTTAAATCACTGAGAAATTACCACATTTTCAAATAAAAAGTCCAAGAACAACAAACTCCAAACACTGTTAGTGTAAGAACTTCTGTGCTGCTTATTCTTTCTTGTCACTGAGTGGGTAAAGGATAAGGTGACATCAAAACAGTGCAGCTGAGAGCTGATGCTCTTTTTCCACATTGAAGCTAATGGGGTTGGGGCAGAGTGTGCTCTTCAGACAAGTCTTAAGAGAGCTCCTATAAATGGTGGTCAACTCCACAACATAGACACACACGCTCAGTGACAAGATCCAACGGGGTGTCATAGAACCAGGCACATTAAGCAATGCTAGTTTTGCTGTACTTATCTTCTGCTGCCCACTCTGCCCTGTGACTTTCTGACCTGTCTGATGTCTATATTGGAGAGCTTTTCTTTCCCTCTGCCATGGTCACCCGTTCTGTCCCCCTAAGATCTATCAAGTTGTTGACGCTGAGTTTTAGTTATGCTTGGTCCCTGAAGCCTAAAATTATTTGGCATAAAATTATTTGAAGAAATGGATTTCTTAACTTATATTCCCAATTCTCTGTCAAAGAGGTTTCCAGTCAGATGCACAACTATTGTATCCCTCTGCTTCTGTCAGCACTCTAGTCTTTTTAAGGTCTCACCTGCTGAGATTCTTGTGTACCGTAGAGGGAAACACAATCCATTACACCAATGCCACTGCTACTAAGTCCCTTCAGTCGTGTCCGACTCTGTGCGACCCCATGGACTGTAGCCTGCCAAGCTCCTCTGTCCATGGGATTCTCCAGGCAAGAATATGGGAGTGGGCTGCCATGCCCTCCTCCAGGGGACCTTCCTGACCCAGGGACTGAACCCATGTCTCTTGTATCTCTTGCATCCTGCTGAGTCTCTGGAGCGTGGAGGTCCTCAGTGACCGTTTATCTGCCTGGGCTTCTAAGACCCACTCGAGAAGGTGTCTAAGGTGGGGCACCTTCTGCTATTCGAGAGGGTGCCTGTGGCCTCTATGGTCAGAGCTAACCTGATGTCACAGGTTATATTGATTTTCTGCATAAACCAAGCTACTCAGCCCATTCTATTACTCTTTATATCTCTAATTAATATTTAAATAAATCGCCGACACCGTCTCTCCTTCAAATACCCTAGATCAACTGAGGCTGGACCCCAGCACAAGGCTATGGTTTTTCCTGTGGTCATGTATGGATGTGAGAGTTGGATTGTGAAGAAGGCTGAGCGCCGAAGAATTGATGCTTTTGAACTGTGGTGTCGGAGAAGACTCTTGAGAGTCCCTTGGACTGCAAGGAGATCCAACCAGTCCATTCTAAAGGAGATCAGCCCTGGGATTTCTTTGGAAGGAATGATGCTGAAGCTGAAACTCCAGTACTTTGGCCACCTCATGCGAAGAGTTGACTCATTGGAAAAGACTCTGATGCTGGGAGGGATTGGAGGCAAGAGGAGAAGGGGACAACAGAGGATGAGATGGCTGGATGGCATCACTGACACGATGGACGTGAGTCTGAGTGAACTCCGGGAATTGGTGATGGACAGGGAGGCCTGGCGTGCTGCGATTCATGGGGTCACAAAGAGTCGGACACGACTGAGCGACTGAACTAAACTGAACTGAACTGACTGGATCAGCAATTTTTGATCCAGTCACAGGGGGGCAGCATCTGCAAACATAAACACTCCCTGGGGAAGGTGGGCGGGTAATAAGGTAGTATGTCTGATTGGCTGTCTCAAATTGTTATCACTCCTTTCTATTTTCTTTCCAAAAGGCAGTATAGGCTACATTTCTATGGGTCTGGAAGAAGCTGATACAAAGGAAACCCTTTTAGGAGCAGGCCGATTCAGCAACTCTTTCTGAAGAGGAAGAAAAGGGAGATGCTACTGTTAGCACCAGTGTTGATCTTATGGATACAAATATCACGTGAGTTTGGGGTTTCCCTGATTGCTCCTAGAAAATTCAGCACAGAGGAATCTTATCTGCAGGCAACTGTAGGAGTGGGATTTTCTGACTGAGAGCAGGATTTTGAGAAAAACATAAAAACTAAAATGTGGGAGATAGAGGGAGTTGGGGAAGGAGACATGGAAAGAAGGAGAAAATACACAAGAAGAATGAAAGAGACCATTATAGCTGAGATAATAAACATCTAATCAGACTTTCTCTGTTACTTCTCATTGCTTTTCTGAACAGAAATGAATGGACAACAGATAAAGCATTTTCCTGAATTCTTGCTTCTGCAAGAAGGAGAGAACTTCACCACATACTGCAATTCCTCAAGCATTTTAAGCAGCTTACAGTGGTACAAGCAGAGCCCTGGGGGCAGTCCTGTCGTCTTGATGATATTAGCTAAGGGTGGAGAAGTGAAGACAGAGCAGAGACTGACAGGTCAGTTTGGAGAGACCAAACAGCACAGCTCCCTGCACCTCACGGCTGCCCAGCTCTCAGATGCAGGAACCTACTTCTGCGCAGGGCACAGTGCTCTGGAGGCACCTGCTGTCTGTCCCCAAACCTCACTGTGGGCTCTAGCAGTCACTCCTCCTCATCTCTCCTCAGAGCAGAGGCCAGAGATAGCTGAAGTCATGATGTCTATGAAGAAATTTAAGTTTTAATTAAAAAAAAAATCCCCAACTCAGTGTCAGTGAAGAATTCTGTCAAACATTGAATTATATACAGTTTCTTGCAGAAAATAGAAAGAAAATAATTATTCACTCATTTTATGAGGCTAATATTACCCTGATACCCAAATCAGACAAAGACCATAAAGAACCAAAAACTACAGGGAAATATCTTTTGTCTTGAAGATAGATACAAATTTCTGAAAATATTTTGGCAAGTAAAATTCATTGATATATAAAATGAATAATATACCGAGCACAAATGTAATTTCTTTCAAGAGTGCAAGACACTTTAATATTGAAAACCAATGGATGGAATTCATCATACTAACAGGGTAGAAAAGAAAAATCATATCATCATGTTAATCTAGTCAGAAAAAAAGGATTTGCAAAAATTCAGTAGTCAGTTATGGTGAAAACTCTGAGCAACACAAGAAGATGGGGAATCTCGTCAATAGCTAATGGTATTCTTACTAGTAAAAAACTATGATTTTCTCTAATAAAGAGAACAAACCCAGAGTGTCCATTCTTGTCACTCCTTCCATACAGTTCTAGATGTTGGAGCCAGTGCAATAAAGAAAGTAGATGTAACAATCTAATAGAGTTGAAAGAAAAAGTAAAATGCCACCATTTGCTGGTAACATGATTATCTATGTAGAAAATCCAAAGAATATACCCCTAAAATTATATTAGGGAAATCCAAATTAAAGTTAGAAAGAGAAAACACTTCACATCTATCATAAGGGCTAAAATGAAAATTACTGACAATACCAAATTCTGGCAAGGAAGCAGAGAAATCGGATCACTCATGCATTGCTGGTGGGTGAATGGCCCAGTCATTCTAGAAAACAATCCAAGAGTTTCACATAAACTTAAATATTCACTTACTGAACAACCCAGCAATCACACTCCTGGGTATTTATGTTTGAGAAAGGAAAACTTTATGTTCACACAAAAATATGTACATTAGTACTTGAAATTAACCAGTGATCCTCGCTGAATGAACAGATAAATATCCTGTAGTACATTTACACAATGAGATACTATTTATACATCTTTCTCAACTTCAGTAGGGTTATTTTGCAATAAATCATTTTAAGTTGAAACAATAGAAAGCCAAAAGTTCATTTAGTATGGGAAGGAAATCTAAAAAAGAGTGGAGATAAATATATACATGTATAACAGATTTTCTTTGCTGCATTGCAGAAACTAACATTGTAAAGAAACTGTACTTCAATAAAAATAAAAATTTTAAAAATGATAACCCATCTAATATATTTAACCTAGCTTCCCTTGAAAGTGGAAGTCACTCAGTCGTATCCGACTCATTGCAACCCTATGGGCTGTCTATGGAATTCTCCAGGCCAGACTAATGGAGTGGGTAGCCTTTCCCTTCTCCAGGGCATCTTCCCAATCCAGGGATTGAACACAGATTTCCTGCATTTCAGGTGGATTCTTAACCAGCTGAGCCACAAGGGAAACCCAAGTATACTGGAGTGGGTAGCCTATCCCTTCTCCAGAGGAACTTCCTAACCCAGGAATCAAACCAGGGTCTTCTGCTTTGCAGCAAATTCTTTACCAACTCAGCTATCAGGGAAGCAGTAGCTTCCCTTAAATGTGGCCAATACTTACATTAGCCTACAGCTGGGAAAAAAATTGTCTAACACAGTCTATTTTAAAATGATGAAAATCTTATGAATGTGTTGAGTACTGTACTGAAGGTGAAATCAGAGTGGTTATATGGGTATGAAATGGCTGTAAATGTGTTGGTTGTTTACACTCATGATTTTGAGGCTGGCCAGGAGCTCAGCTCACTGCTGCTGCCCAGAATCACCAGGAAATATCATACTGCATATTGCTAGCCCAGGAAAAGATAAAACTTCAATATTCCAAGTATGGTTTCTACTGAATGCATACCACTTTCTCACTACTGTAAAGTCAAAACTCCTAAACTGAATTATCCTAAATTAAGTTGGGGACAGTCTGTAGTGATTAAAAGGTAAAAATTATTGATATATGCAATAGTCTAGATGGATCTCCAGATGTTATGCTGAGTAAAAAACAATCTCAGAGGCTACATGGTGTATGATTACACTTACTCGATTATTATGATTGTATACATAGTGTGATTCTACTTATTCAACAGTCTCAACAGGACAAAATACAGAGATGAAAGGAGATCAGTAGTGACCTGGATTGTAAAGAAGTGCAGGCCTCAGGAAGGTGTGCAAGGAGGGTTTCTTTAGAGAGATGGAACAAATCTAAGTCATGATTTTAATGGTGGTAACAAGAGCCCATACATGTGATAGAGTTTCACAGAGCTATGCATCAAAACCAGAGTGCATATAAAACTGAGGTATCAGATCGTGATCTGTATTTTAATAAAATTTTGGCAATATAAATTTCCTGGTATGTCTATGTAATTATTATATTAACATATATATTTTAGAATATCAAGCTGCTCCCCAGGCTGTTGTGGGCCTTTGTGGTCTCTTCTGCCTAGTTACAAATAATTGGAAACCAAGGCATCAGCAGTTTTCAAGGGTTGCAGAGGTGGGGATGGTTGGCAAAGCAAGTTCTTTAGGGTGGTGGAATGGTTCTGTATCTTAATTTTAGTGGTGGTAATAAGAATTTACAAATGTGATCAATTTCACAACTATGCATAAAAAGGTGGATATAAAACATGTGATAAATATAATATACTGACAGATATAATATATGTATTATCTTGCTGTTCCCCAGACTGCTCTGGGCATTTGTGGTCTCCCCTGCTTCCTTGTAAATAATTAGAAACCAGGACATCAGCTGCCTGTCACTCAGAGTTCATATGGGACAGAAGAATAGATGGTTCAACCTCATATACACTCTCCTCCCTGTATCACTCATTAATGAGTTCTTTTGAACTTAAATTCTAAGAATTGGCACTGTTTTTAAGACTGTGTCTAATACTCCCTTTTCTACTTGTTTGTTTGCTTTTGGTTCTTTTAAATGAATTTATCTATTAAAATGATGAAACCAAGTGGAAGATTGAGAGATACTTCATGATCATGTACAGTATACAAAACTTCAATCATTAAGTTCTGTGGTAGTGACATATACTAAGTGCTTGAACAGGATTGGAAAAGGTCAGTATTCATTCCAGTCCCAAGAAGGGTAATAACAAAGATTGTTCAAATTATTATGCAATTGTGCTCATTTCACGTACCAGTAAGATTATGCTTAAAATCCTTCAGCTAGCCTTCAGCAGTACGTGAACCAAGAAATTCCAGATATACAAACTGGGTTTCAGAGAGGCAGAGGAACCAGAGATCAAATTACCAACATTCATGTGATCATGGAGAAAGCAAAGGGATTCCAGAAAAACATCTGTTTCATTTACTACACTAAAAACTTTGTGTGTATAACAACAAACTGGAAAATTCTTAAGGAGATGAAAATACCAGCCCACCTTACTTGTTTCCTGAGAAACCTGTATGCAGGTCAAGAAGCAACAGTTAGAACCGGACATGGAACAACCGACTGGTTCCAAATTGGGAAAGGAGTATGTCAAGGCTGTATTGTCAGTCCTCTTATTTAACTTATATGCAGAGTATAACATGAGAAATGCCGGGCTGGATGAATCACAAGCTGGAATCAAGATTGCTGGGAGAAATATCAAAAACCTTGGATATGCAGATGATACCACTCTAATGGGAGAAAGTGAAGAGGAACTAAAGGGCCTCTTGATGAGTGTGAAAGAGGAGAGTGAAAAAACTGGCTTGAAACTCAACATTCAGAAATCTAAGATCATGGCATCTGATCCCATCACTTCATGGCAAATAGAAGGGGAAAAAATAGAAGTAATGACAGATTTTACTTTCTTGGGCTCCAAAATCCCTATGGATGGTGACTGAAGCCATGAAATTAAAAGATGCTTGCTCCTTGGAAGAAAAGATGTGACAAACCAGCAGGTGGGCTAAGTCGCTTCAGTCCTGTCCGGCTCTGCATCACTATGAACCGTAGCCCTCCAGTCTCCTCTGTTCATGAGATTTTCCAGGCAAGAATATTGGAGTGGGTTGCCATGCCCTCATTCAGGGGATCTTCCTGACCCAGGGATCAAACCCACATCTCTTATGTCTCCTGAGTTTGCAGGCATTTTCTTAAACACTTGTGCCCCCGAGAAGCTTAAGATGGCATATTAAAAAGCAGACACATCACTTTGCTGACAAAGGTCTGTATAATCAAAGCTATGGCTTTTCCAATTGTCATGTATGGTGTGAGAATTGGACCATAAATAAGGCTGAATGCTGAAGAATTGATGCCTTTAATTGTGGTGCTGGAGAAAGCTCTTGAGAGTCCCTTGGGCTGCAAGAAGGACAAACCAGTCAGTCCTAATAGAATCAACCGTGAATATTCACTGGAAGGACTGATGCTGAAGCTGAAGCTCCAATACTTTGGCCACCTGATGCAAAGAGCCGACTCACTGGAAAAACTCTGATGCCGGGAAAGATTGAGGGCAGGAGGAGAAAGGTACAGTACACAATGAGGTAGTTAGATAGCATCACCGACACAATGCACATGAATTAGAGCAACTCTGGGAGATACTGAAGTACAGTGTAGCCTCGGGTGCTGCAGTCCATGGGGTAACAAAGTTTGGACATGACTTAGTGACTGAACAACAACAAAAAAAGTGTTTAAAACCTGTAGATATCAAGTTTTGTAGGAGAACATTACAGCCTTATGTCACAGAAAGATCTGGCATACTTATCTTTCAATTTATTTTACAAAGAGAAAAATAATGAGCCACTAACAAGTGAGACTGAACACTTTGGACCAATGACATAGAAAATGTGACATCAGGACAATGCCAGGACACATGGTCTAATAAATGCAATTCTATATGTGGAAGGGACAGGACTGAATATCCTGATCTTCCACAAAGTCTAATCAATAAGACTCAATTTCAAATTTCAAAAGAATATTTTATTCCTGTATAATTTCATTCAAAATTTAAAACTGAATAGATGCTGAAAGTCAGATGAACTGATTTTTTTTTTTTGTCATTTCATGGTGAAGTAATTTTATTTATTGAAAAACTTAAATAGAGTCACAAAACTCAATACAAAGACAGAGATATATTAATGATTTTGAATAAAATTTCCATTCACCAAGAAGCCTAAGATCTGCAAGTTTTTTAAAAGAGTCATTACATTCTAGATGGAGAAAAGTAAGAATAGGCTAAATGAACGACCTGTTAGTAGATTACAGAAAGTTTCATAGGCTATAGTAAATTATATCTTAAACAGGACGGCAAAACTATTTTGCTGAATAATTATCAATGGACGTCAACTTTTTTAATATTCAGTTCTCCTCTGCTCAAATTTTAATACTGATTGCTTTTTTCATGCCTTCTTTCAGGATCTGCCTAATTTAGTGACCAGGGAAAGACAAGCAGACAAAGTAAAGGTTTGTGGCGAGCCAGACTTTTTCCCATGTGTGCACAGACCACGTGGTCTATGAACATGACAACCCCCACTTCCTGTTGCGGGGAGTCACACAGGTACCAAGTAGTATGTATATGAGCTGCCAGGCACTCAAAGACACTGAACTCTCAGCTTGAGGCAGAACTAAGCACATTTGTGCAGGGAAATCCATGCCTCATGCCGCTCTCCAGTCCGCTCTGGGTGTTCATGGCCATCGCCTTCTCTGGTAGGGAGGCTTCCAAACAGGAGTGCGAGTGTTCAGGGTGAAAGGTCTGCACACAGGCACGTGGAGCTTCACAGGGACTTGGGGAAGAAAGGAGGACTGGAGAAAAGCAAGAGTCAGGATTTCAGTTTGGTTTTTGGGGGTGTGATCTGAAATGAGTCTAATTCTTGCACTATTTTATTCACTGCTTCATCTCTGTTTTCTGATTTTTTTTCCCACAGGATCTGGTGTGGCCCAGAAAGTTACTCAAGACCAGTCAGATGTATCCAGCCAAGTGGGGCAGTCAGTCACCCTGAACTGTCGGTATGAAACAAGTTTGAGTACTTACCGCCTTTACTGGTACAAGCAACTTCCCAGTGGACAGATGACTTACGTTATTCGTCAGGGTTCAGAAGCGACAAATGCAAGGAAAGACCGCTACTCTGTAAACTTTAAGAAAGCAGATAAATCCATCAGCCTCACCATTTCAGCCTTACAACTGGAAGACTCTGCAAAGTACTTCTGTGCTCTCCATGACTCACAGTGCTTGAAGTAATAGGAAAAGCTGTACAAAAACCCCGGAGCTTAGTAAGAGAGAGCCCCCCTGCTGAAGGACCCCAGCTGAAATGCACACCCGCAGACCCCAGACAAGAAATGATAGTCCTGTGGTTATTTAAGTTGTGGTCTGGATCAGAAGATTTAGTTCTAGTTAAAGGCACCTTCTACGTTATTTGGAAACAGGTGTCCAGAGTAATTTTCTACTAATATATTCTCCACTTGAATTTTTGACTTTAAATCAATTGTACAGAACATGGGTAAAGTTGTCTAAATTTGAAAATGTGCCCCATAATATTTTAAACTGGCAGTTTTACTTCATCACAAACCTGGGTCTAGTTGTGTGGAATCACCATCAAAACTATTTCCTTAATTGTTTCCTCTTAGACTTTGTGTCAGGGCACAATCAGAAAAGCAGAACTATGGGTGATGTAGAATAAGAGATTAGTTCTAGGGATCAGAACTCAGGCAATGGCTAGAGCTGGTGGACGAGTCTGTACAAAGCTGTTATCTTTATATCTGGTGCTGAACCTGAATTCACTTAAGTCAGCTTAGAGTAACACTGATGCTTTTAAACTATGGTGTTGGATAAGACTTTTGAGAGTCCCTTGGACTGCAAGGAGATTCAACCAGTTCATCCTAAAGGAAATCAGTCCTGAATATTCATTGGAAGGACTGATGCTGAAGCTGAAATTCCAATACTTTGGCCACATGGTGCGAAGAACTGACTCATTGGAAAAGACCCTGAAATTGGGAAAGATTGAAGGTGGAAGGAGAAGGGAACAAAAGAGGATGAGATGGTTGGATGGCATCACTGACTCAATGGACATGAGTTTGAGTAAACTCCGGGAGTTGGTGATGGACACAGAGACCTGGTGTGCTGCAGTCTATGGGGTCGCAAAGAGTCACACACAACTGAGCAACTGAACTGAAGGCAACATTTGTTAAGGAAAGTCTGATGGGGACAAAAGTATGGACAAACTGTGACAGACAAAGTCACACTTGAACTATGAGGACAACTGGAACCCACAGACTTGTCTGTCCCTCACCTCCTTCAGTCTCACAATACTGGGTGACCTTGAAGAGAAGTGGCTGTCATTTGCTATCACGCTACACACATACTTGGCCCAAGACAAAGAAGATGAGGAGGACATCTCACGGGAAGTGGAGGAGTTATGAGTCAACAATAAGATGAGCTAGTTCAGCAGCAGCAATGTGTAGAAAAAGCATTTGCCAAAATCCAATAGTCAACCATAGTGGAAACTCTAAGAAACACAGGAATAATGGAGAAGTTCCTCAACAGCTCTTAGCATGTTTACTGGTAAAAGACTATATTTTTCCCTAAGGAAGGGAACAAAGGGAGAATATCCACTTTAATCACTCTCCTTCAGCAAGTGCTGGATGTTGCAGCCAGTGCAGCAAAGCAAATAAATATATAAACAATCTTTTAAGCCAGAAAGGCAGTCAAATCTCCACTATTTTCTATCTATGTAGAAAATCCCAAAGAATATGCCCTCCAAAACTCCTACAACTCTTAAGTGGGTTCAGAAGGTCTCAGGATATATTAGGTAAACACATAAAATAAAATGCATTTTTATATACTATCAGTAAACATGTGGATACCTAAATTAAAAATATAATACTATTTACAATGGCTCAAGAAAGACCCTAAATCCTTAGGCATAAATCTAAGAAAACATGTACAGAACTTATACACAGAAAGCTACAGAACACTGCTACTTCCAAAAAATACAAATAGCCAATTATTCTAGCTATTATCCTAGAAAGACCAACTTTCCCCCAGTGGAGCTGCATAGGCACTTTTAGAGAAAAAAAAAATTGATGGCACATGTATTATGACCTCTTTTTGGACTCGATTCTGTTTATTGACTTCTTTATTTTATCCTCATGTCAACAGACCATTCTATCTTAATTACTGGGGTTCATACACATTTTGAAATCTGGAAATGCAAGTCATGTTTTCTTTGTCTTATTCAAGGCTTATTCTAGGTCTTTGCACTTCCAGGTAAGGTATAGAATAGCTTCTACCACAAGAGATTGAGGTAATTTGATTGGGATTGTGTTGAATTTATGAATTCATTTAGGACAATTGACATCTTAACATATGGAGTCTTTAGATGCATAGCCTCTTTATTTATGTCCTCTCTAATTTCTTTCATTAATTTAGGTCCTCTCTAATTTCTTTTGTTAATGTTAAGATTTTTGTAGAGGACTTGCCTTGTTGCTGTTGTTTAGTCTCTGTCCCGTCCAACTCTTCGCGACCCCATGGACTGTAGCCTGCCAGGCTCCTCTGTCCATGGGATTTCCCAGGCAAGAATACTGGAGTCGGTTGCCCCTCCCTTCTCTAGGGGATCTTCCCAATGCAGGGGTATTTTCTACATGTACAAACGTATGATGTGTAAATAAAAATAGTCCACCTGGTTGGCAGGCAGACTCTCTACCACTGAGCCACCTGGGAAGCAGGGCTACTTATAACAATTTTTTTATTTTATTTTTAAACTTTACATAATTGTATTAGTTTTGCCAAATATCAAAATGAATCCGCCACAGGTATACATGTGTTCCCCATCCTGAACCCTCCTCCCTCCTCCCTCCTCCCTCCTCCCTCCCCATACCATCCCTCTGGGTCGTCCCAGTGCACTAGCCCCAGCATCCAGTATCGTGCATCGAACCTGGACTGGCATCTCATTTCATACATGATATTTTACATGTTTCAATGCCATTCTCCCAAATCTTCCCACCCTCTCCCTCTCCCACAGAGTCCATAAGATACTTATAACAATTTTATCAATTATTTTGTATAGCTTTTTTACCTTAATTGACCTAAATGCCCAGCATCAAATCCAGAGCTAGGATTAATTGAGTTAAGAAAAATGTGGATACAGGGAATTAATTATGCCCTGAAATAGCCAGAACAGAGCTAGAACACCTGTCAGTATGAGAACAGATTTAGTTCAACAGCCAAACAGATGGTACCAACCTCTTGTTTGGGGTTTTAAAAACACTATTTCATTGAGCAGCCCTAGGAAATGGTCTTTCCTGACATTAGTGTCTGTAGGTGGCAAGGACTGGTCACCACTGAGTACCAGGCCATGATTTATGTTAGTTACCCCAGACCTCAGAAGTGAGGACATTTGTCATCTCCTATGTGATTTTTATCTCTCAAATCAAAACTATTCTAGAGTTATTGGAGAGGAATCAAGAAGAGGTCTTGCATACCTTATATTAAATTAGTTCCCAAGCATTTGGTAAATGACATTTTAATTGTATTTTCTAATGCTTTTGCTAGAATCTAGAAATAAAATTGATTTTTGTGTTTGGTGACTGTATCAATGCACTAATAGGTTCTAGTTCTTAAACAGCTTGTTTAGAGATACTTCGTATTTTCTACATGTATAAACTTATGATCTATAAATTAAAATAGTTCTGATTCTCCTTTTCAAACTTAATATATCTTATTTCCTTCCCTGGTTTGATCCGAGGCCCTCCATTAGGACAGTGAATGGAAGTAGTGAATAGAAGTACCTGTCTTGTTTGTGATCCTGTAGGGAGTAATATTGACTTTGATATTTTCACTGATGCCCTTTATTAGATTTGGAAATTTCTCTTTTATTTTTGGATTGTTGGGAATATTCATCATGCAGAGACGTTAGCCTTTCATCAAATTCTCTTGATTTTTTAAAAGTAAATAAAGTACACTATTTTGGTTTTCATCAAGCAAAGAAAGATCACTTCACCTCATATGGTTAAGATATAATCTTCTAAAATTAAAAATTCTGAAAAGAGCCAATAGGCTAAAAAACTTATTTTTAAATTCTCCATATTTTGGTTTCCATTTTTTTTTTACTTTTGTTATTATTTAAAATGCCACTTTGAAATGTTTCGTACAGTCTTCTAAAAAAATAAAGTCAAAGAACCCAAGAAACAAAAACGTTTGTTTTCTTTCTACCTTTTGCTAATATAGTAAAATAATATATTCCTACATAGCTTAAATGAATTCATTTTTAGTTGTTCCTGTATTTTCAGTAGTAGTGGGTGTTGACTTGTGTGTGTGTGATCCGCCATGTAACAGACTACCAAAGAATATTTATAAATATTTGTAAAATATTTATATGGGAATAATATTTATTCTCATATCATCAGTTTAATTTTCCTCCATCCTAGACTTGTGATGTTTGTTATCTGTTCTTGAATTTTGTCCACGAATATAACCCTCTATTTATTCTGTTGGAGTCTTTTGTTTAACTTGACTTCTATAGTATTGAAAGATTGCTTTTGGAATAATTTCATGAGTTGTTCAGCATAACTTCTTTCACTAAGTTCATGAATAACAACTCATCTATTCATTTAGAAAACAGATAACTCTTGAGTGCTTTATGTGTACCAACCTCTCTTTATAAACATTGAATAAACTTTAAATATGGGAAGATAAAAGACAAAAGGAAAACTACAAAGAAGCCAAGAACTGAGGATGTGTGACAAAAAAGGAGCCAGAAATAATGAAAACAATTTGTGGAGTGGTTTAGGACTAAGAAAACACAGATGAATACAAAGGTCATGCAACTAAGATGTGTGTATCTCAGTCGTGTCCAGCTCTGGGGACACCATGGACTGTAGCCCACCAGACTCTTCTGTGCATGAATTTCCCCAGGCAGGATACTGGAGTGGGTTCAGTTCAGTACAGTTCAGTCGCTCAGTCATGTCTGGCTCTTTGCAACCCCATGAACCGCAGCATGCCAGGCCTCCCTGTCCATCGCCAACCACCAGAGTCCACCCAAACCCGTGTCCATGGAGTTGGTGATGCCATCCAACCATCTCATCCTCTGTTGTCCCTTTCTCCTCCTGCCCTCAATCTTTCCCAGCATCAGGGGCATTTCAAATGAGTTAGCTCTTCGCATCAGGTGGCCAAAGTATTGGAGTTTCAGCTTCAACATCAGTTATTCCAATGAACACTCAGGACTGATCTCCTTTAGAATGGACTGGTTGGATCTCCTTGCAGTCCAAGGGGCTCTCAAGAGTCTTCTCCAACACCATAGTTCAAAAGCATCAATTCTTTGGCGCTCAGCCTTCTTTATAGTCCAACTCTCACATCCATACATGACCACTGGAAAAACCATAGCCTTGACTAGATGGAACTTTGTTGGCAAAGTAATATTTCTGCTTTTTAATATGCTGTCTAGACTGGTCATAACTTTTCTTCCAAGTAGTAAGCGTCTTATAATTTCATGGCTGCAATCACCATCTGCAGTGATTTTGGAGCCCAGAAAAATAAAGTCTGACACTGTTTCCACTGTTTCCCCATTTATTTGCCATGAAGTGGTGGGACCAGATGCCATGATCTTAGTTTTCTGAACGTTGAACTTTAAGCCAACTTTTTCACTCTCCTTTTTCACTTTCGTCAAGGGACTCTTTAGTTCTTCTTTACTTTCTTCCATAAGAGTGGTGTCATCTGCATATGTGAGGTTGTTGATATTTCTCCCGGAAATCTTGATTCCAGCTTGTGCTTCTTCCAGCCCAGTGTTTCTCATGATGTACTCTGCATATAAGTTAAATAAGCAGGGTGACAATATGCAGCCTTGATGTACTCCTTTTCCTATTTGGAACCAGTCTGTTGCTCCATGTTCAGTTCTAACTGTTGCTTCCTGAGCTGAATTCAGGTTTCTCAAGAGGCAGGTCAGGTGGTCTGGTATTCCCATCTCTTGAAGAATTTTCCACAGTTTATTGTGATTCACACAGTCAAAGGCTCTGGCATAGTCAATAAGGCAGAAATAGATGTTTTTCTGGAACTCTCTTGCTATTTTGATGACCTAAATCAAATCCCTTATGACTATACAGTGGAAGTGAGAAATAGATTTAAGGAACTAGATTTGTTAGACAGAGTGCCTGATGAACTATGGATGGAGGTTTGTTACATTGTACAGGAAACAGGGATCAAGACCATCCCCAAGAAAAAGAAATGCAAAAAAGCAACATGGCTGTCTAAGGAGGCCTTACAAATAGCTTTGAAAAGAAGAGAGGTGAAAGGCACAGGAGAAAAGGAAAGATATACCCAAATGAATACGGAGTTTCAAAGAATAGCAAGGAGAGATAAGAAAGCCTTCCTCAGTGATCAGTGCAAAAAAATAGAGGAAAACAACAGAATGGGAAAGACTAGAGATCTCTTCCAGAGAAGGCAATGGCACCCCACTCCAGTACTCTTGCCTGGAAAATCCCATGGACGGAGGAGCCTGGTGGGCTGCAGTCCATGGGGTCCCTGAGAGTCGGACATGACTGAGCGACTTCACTTTCACTTTTCACTTTCATGCATTGGAGAAGGAAATGGCAACCCACTCCAGTGTTCTTGACTGGAGAATCCCAGGGACGGGGGAGCCTGGTGGGCTGCCGTCTATGGGGTCGCACAGAGTCGGACACGACTGAAGCGACTTAGCAGCAGTAGCAGCAGCAGAGATCTCTTCAAGAAAATTAGAGATGCCAAGGGAACATTTCATGCAAAGATGGGCACAATAAAGGACAGAAATGGTATGGACCTAACAGAAGCAGAAGATATTAAGAAGAGGAGGCAAGAATACACAGAAGAACTGTATAAAAAAAGGTCTTAACGACCAGGATAATCACGAAGGTGTGATCACTCACGCTCACCTAGAGCCAGACATCCTGGAATGTGAAGTCAAGCAGGTGTTAGAAAGCATTACTATGAACAAAGCTAGTGGAGGTGATGGAATTCCTGTTGAGCTATTTCAAATCCTGAAAGATGATGCTGTGAAAGTGCTGCACTCAATATGCCAGCAAATTTGGAAAACTCAGCAGTGGCCACAGGACTGGAAAAGGTCAGTTTTCATTTTAATAGCAAAGAAAAGCAATGCAAAGAATGCTCAAACTATCACACAATTGCACTCATCTCACATGCTAGTAAAGTAATGCTCAAAATTCTCCAAGCCAGGCTTTAGCAATACATGAACCACGAACTTCCAGATGTTCAAGCTGGTTTTAAAAAAGGCAGAGAGGAACCAGCGATCAAATTGCCAACATCCGCTGGATCGTTGAGAAAACTGGAGTGGGTAGCCATTTCCTTTTCAGGAAGCTAGCCTGATCCAGAGATTGAACTCCCATTGCCTACACTGCAGATAGATTCTTTACCGACTGATACCAGGGATGTTCACCTTTCTTTTTTTTTTTTTTCCCCGTAGGATATTTTAATGATTTATTATTTTTTTTAACTTTACAATATTGTATTGGTTTTGCCATATATCAACATGAATCTGCCACAGGTATACACGTGTTGCCCATCCTGAACCCTCCTCCCTCCTCCCTCCCCGTACCATCCCTCTGGGTCATCCCAGTGTACCAGCCCCAAGCATCCGGTATCATGCATCGAACCTGGACTGGAGACTTGTTTCATATATGATATTATACATGTTTCAATGCCATTCTCCCAAATCATCCCACCTTCTCCCTCTCCCACAGAGTCCAAAAGACTGTTCTATACATCAGTGTCTCTTTTGCTGTCTCGTATACAGGGTTATTGTTACCATGTTTCTAAATTCCATATATATGCGTTAGTATACTGTATTGGTGTTTTTCTTTCTGGTTTACTTCACTCTGTATAATAGGCTCCAGTTTCATCCACCGCATTAGAACTGATTCAAATGTATTCTTTTTAATGGCTGAGTAATACTCCATTGTGTATACGTATCACAGCTTTCTTATCCATTCATCTGCTGATGGACATCTAGGTTGCTTCCATGTCCTGGCTATTATAAACAGTGCTGCGATGAACATTGGGGTACACGTGTCTCTTTCAATTCTGGTTTCCTCAGTGTGTATGCCCAGCAGTGGGATTGCTGGGTTGTATGGCAGTTCTATTTCCAGTTTTTTAAGGAATCTCCACATTGTTCTCCACAGTGGCTCTACTAGTTTGCATTCCCACCAACAGTGTAAGAGGGTTCCCTTCTCTCCACACCCTCTCCAGCATTTATTGCTTGTAGACTTTTGGATCACAGCCATTCTGACTGACATGAAATGATACCTCATTGTGGTTTTGATTTGCATTTCTCTGATAATGAGTGATGTTGAGCATCTTTTCATGTGTTTGTTAGCCATCTGTATGTCTTCTTTGGAGAAATGTCTATTTAGTTCTTTGGCCCATTTTTTGATTGGGTCATTTATTTTTCTGGAATTGAGCTGTAGGAGTTGCTTGGGATATTCACCTTTCAATCTGAGAAACATTTCAAAAGGTTGACATCCTGTGGGAGTTTAGCTCTGCAGTTCATTTATTCAGTCAGTACAGGGGGCTGCGTCATTTGGAAACAGCGGTCTTTTCTGGCTATCAAGGAAAGAAGTTTGTTTTCCATTGATGTTCCACAGAAAAGTGAAAAAAAAAATTTTTTTTCATCATCTTTAGACAACTTGATTTTATAATCCTTTGTTGAGTGCATGTGGTCAAGGATTCAGGGAATCATAGCCTTACAGCCTAAATCTTTTCCATGTACCTCCCTAAACATTGCTTTCCCATTTACCACCCTGGTTGATTCTTCCCTTCCCTATTCCTTATGCTCTTTTCTCTTCACTCCTCTTTTTCTGCCAGGATCATCCACCTCCACCCTTCTCCACCCCAGAGAGTTTGCTTTCCCTTTTGTCTTTTCTGTCTCAGCATCCTTGGTGTCTCTCTGTCTCAGCGTCTTTGGTGCAGAGCACCTACAAACATGGGCAGAGAGGACATAAGGTTTAAGGACCATTGTTCAAGGAGGATGAGGAGAATACCATCTGTGTAATCAGTTACTATATCAAGAACAGATGTATTGAGAAATGTGTGCCTAAATGGAGACAGATGCGTGATTCCAAGGACCTTTTCAGGATGCTGAGTTCCAATGTCCGAGCTGAAGATGTTTAGTTTTCTATCCCAATGTTATTAATATTTCCTGTCCCTCAGAGCAATCACAGCCTACTTTGAAATCTCACATACATTTGCTAGAACATGGATGGGTGGCGGGGACCAGCCCCGGCTGATCCAGGGTATTCGAAGCGGGGACGGCGTCGGCGACCTATTTATTTAAATATTTTATCAAAGATATAAAGAGTAATAGAATGAGGATAGCTCAGTAGGAAAATTCAGTGGAGAAAGGAAGCTGAGTAGCTTGGTTTACGCGGGAGACCAATAAAACTTCAAGACAAGAAGCTTGCACCACTTACGTAGGCCGCAGGCGTCCTTCCGTTCTCCCGAAGGAGAGGAGACACTGAGGCCTCCCCAGTCGAATCTTAGAAGCCCAGGCATAAATAGCAAGCATGGCAGGTTCTGCGCTCCAGATGGAGACTCAGCAAGAATTTGAGAGAGAGAGAGCGACATGGGGAGACCAAGTTTCAGTGAACAAGGCCCGCACTTTATTTTCCAAAGTAGTTTTTATACCTTAAGTTGTGCATAGAGGATAATGGGGGAAGGGGTGGAGTCATGCAAGGACAGCAGTTCCTGGTCCTAACTTATCATATGCAGGCTTTCAAACTTATCATATGCAAAAGTTCAGGTGAATTACATCATCTTCTGGCCAGGAGGCCTGTTAACATTTTAAGAAACTTATCTTTCTCTAAAGGTGATTATTCCAAAGTCAGGCACCAGCCTCCAAAAAAGCATTGGACAAAGCTGCATTCCTATAGTGCAAAGGTGAGGTGGGCTCAATCAAGAAAAGAAACAAAGATGCCACAAAAAAAGAAAACTACAGGCCAATATCACTGATGAACATAGATGCAAAAATCCTTAACAAAATTCTAGCAATCAGAATCCAACAACACATTAAAAAGACCATACACCATGATCAAGTGGGCTTTATCCCAGGGATGCAAGGATTCTTCAATATCCGCAAATCAATCAATGTAATACACCACATTAACAAATTGAAAAATAAAAACCATATGATTATCTCAATAGATGCAGAGAAAGCCTTTGACAAAATTCAACATCCATTTATGATCAAAACTCTCCAGAAAGCAGGAATAGAAGGAACATACCTCAACATAATAAAAGCTATATATGACAAACCCACAGCAAACATTATCCTCAATGGTGAAAAATTGGAAGCATTTCCTCTAAAGTCAGGAACAAGACAAGGGTGCCCACTTTCACCATTACTATTCAACATAGTTTTGGAAGTTTTGGCCACAGCAATCAGAGCAGAAAAAGAAATAAAAGGAATCCAAATTGGAAAAGAAGAAGTAAAACTCTCACTATTTGCAGATGACATGAACCTCTACATAGAAAACCCTAAAGATTCCACCAGAAAATTACTAGAAATAATCAATGACTATAGTAAAGTTGCAGGATATAAAATCAACACACAGAAATCCCTTGCATTCCTATACACTAGTAATGAGAAAACAGAAAGAGAAATTAAGGAAACAATTCCATTCACCATTGCAACGGAAAGAATAAAATACTTAGGAATATATCTACCTAAAGAAACTAAAGACCTATATATAGAAAACTATAAAACACTGGTGAAAGAAATCAAAGAGGACACTAATAGATGGAGAAATATACCATGTTCATGGATTGGAAGAATCAATATAGTGAAAATGAGTATACTACCCAAAGCAATTTATAGATTCAATGCAATCCCTATCAAGCTACCAAGAGTATTCTTCACAGAGCTATAACAAATAATTTCACAATTTGTATGGAAAAACAAAAAACCTCGAATAGCCAAAGCGATCTTGAGAAAGAAGAATGGAACTGGAGGAATCAACCTACCTGACTTCAGGCTCTACTACAAAGCCACAGTCATCAAGACAGTATGGTACTGGCACAAAGACAGAAATATAGATCAATGGAATAAAATAGACAGCCCAGAGATAAATCCACGCACATATGGACACCTTATCTTTGACAAAGGAGGCAAGAATATACAATGGATTAAAGACAATCTCTTTAACAAGTGGTGCTGGGAAATCTGCTCAACCACTTGTAAAAGAATGAAACTAGACCACTTTCTAACACCATACACAAAAATAAACTCAAAATGGATTAAAGATCTCAACGTAAGACCAGAAACTATAAAACTCCTAGAGGAGAACATAGGCAAAACATTCTCTGACATACATCACAGCAGGATCCTCTATGACCCACCTCCCAGAATAGTGGAAATAAAAGCAAAAATAAACAAATGGGACCTATTAACCTTAAAAGCTTCTGCACATCAAAGGAAACTATTAGCAAGGTGAAAAGACAGCCTTCAGAATGGGAGAAAATAATTGCAAATGAAGCAACGTACAAACAACTAATCTCAAAAATATACAAGCAACTCCTACAGCTCAACTCCAGAAAAATAAACGACCCAATCAAAAAATGGGCCAAAGAACTAAATAGACATTTCTCCAAAGAAGACATACAGATGGCTAACAAACACATGAAAAGATGCTCAACATCACTCATTATCAGAGAAATGCAAATCAAAACCACTATGAGGTACCATTTCACACCAGTCAGAATGGCTGCGATCCAAAAGTCTACAAATAATAAATGCTGGAGAGGGTGTGGAGAAAAGGGAACCCTCTTACACTGTTGGTGGGAATGCAAACTAGTAGAGCCACTATGGAGAACAGTGTGGAGATTCCTTAAAAAACTGGAAATAGAACTGCCTTATGATCCAGCAATCCCACTGCTGGGCATACACACTGAGGAAACCGGAAGGGAAAGAGACACGTGTACCCCAATGTTCATCACAGCACTGTTTATAATAGCCAGGACATGGAAGCAACCTAGATGTCCATCAGCAGATGAATGGATAAGAAAGCAGTGGTACATATACACAATGGAGTATTACTCAGCCATTAAAAAGAATACATTTGAATCAGTTCTAATGAGATGGATGAAACTGGAGCCTATTATACAGAGTGAAGTAAGCCAGAAGGAAAAACATAAATACAGTATACTAACGCATATATATGGAATGTAGAAAGATGGTAACAATAACCTGGTGTACGAGATAGCAAAAGAGACACTGATGTATAGAACAGTCCTATGGACTCTGTGGGAGAGGGAGAGGGTGGGAAGATTTGGGAGAGTGACATTGAAACATGTAGAATATCATGTAAGAAACGAGTTGCCAGTCCAGGTTCGATGCGCGATACTGGATGCTTGGGGCTGGTGCACTGGGACGACCCAGAGGGATGGTGTGGGGAGGGAGGAGGGAGAAGGGTTCAGGATGGGGAACACATGTATGCCTGTGGCGGATTCATTTTGATATTTGGCAAAACTAATACAATTATGTAAAGTTTAAAAATAAAATAAAATTTAAAAAAAAAAAGAATTAACTCAAGGATCCAAGGTTAAAAACATTGAGGCTACTACTTACATTTCTATACACCCATTATATCAATCAATACACTGCCAAGGACACAGTAGGTAAGGAGTATGGAGACTTAGCAGCAAACATTGGCCCAATAAGTGAAAAACCCTTCACCAATACAATTTCTAATCAATCTTTTAACTACTCAAAGGAATCTGTGTTTAGACAGTTTAGAACATCTCCTGCCTCTCACAGTTGGGAGGCTCTGAACAATCACATGTGGCTGGAAAAACCTATTCAGGCAGGCTAGAAGATTTCCAAAGGAGTCTGTAGGTTAAACACTGTCACACCCAGGAATTATTAACTGGAGCTGTAAGCTAACTCTTTTTTCAGAGAGAGGTAGTGGGAGACAGCCCCCTGTAAAGTCAGAGGTGTAGGTGAAAGCACAAAGCAGAAAATAGGCAGACTCTGGTTTTGGGGGTAGATGCTCGAGAAATTCCAGGGAGACTCCTGAGGCTTGATCCCGCCTTTGCGTATGCCAAGCCTCCTTCCTCATGACCTTTGCCACGGGCAGAGCTCGCTCCCCACAGATGAGAATTTTTATCTCTTTACAATGCACAGCTCAGTACAGTTTTCTGGGATTAAACAATGTTTTCCACAAGCTTCATGGAACATTAGAAAATGTATTTAAAGAAGAAAAGAAAGAGCAATGGTTCTGGATAGGCACACCATCATGATCAGTGTTCCTTTTCCAGAGCCAGACTTTAAACTTCACAGAGGATGGCAGCACACACCCTGTGAGTTGGGGATATCTCTCCTTCTCTGGGGGACTAAAATAGGGCAGGAAGACCTAGACAAGGAAC
Source organism: Bos taurus (assembly GCF_002263795.3). NCBI lineage: Eukaryota > Metazoa > Chordata > Mammalia > Artiodactyla > Bovidae > Bos > Bos taurus. Next base: position 23,753,119 of record NC_037337.1, on the reverse strand, counting down.
TGCTTGATCATTGGCTAACAGATCCTGGCAACAACACACTGCAACAGATACCTGCACTGGTTGTAAGTCTCTAACAGCAGCAGTTGTTTCTGTTCTCTGGAAACAAGCCTAGAAGCAGACACAAGTGTGAGCTCTGAGCCCACAATCCTGATTTGTCCTTGAAATATGAGGCTGGTGATTGGAGTAAATGTTTTTCTGACCTTGGTAAGTGTTCTGTGTCTACAAGGGATGACTTTGAGGCCAAGGAACTGTAAGGGTCATTTGCTCTCTACTCCTCTCCCTGTGTTTTATTCAGCATTATAGCAATAGAATTGAGAACAGATCTATGCATTTGGTAGGGAGTACAAACTTCTACATGACAGGTTAATTCATAGCCATGATGTGGAAGAGACCTTAGCAGTAAGCAGGTTGGAAGAACTCTCTGGGGTTATTGAGCCAAGGACCCCGGGATAAAGCCTATAGAGTTCTCAGATTCTTGCCGTGTGTCTTTGGTCCCTATAAAATAAGCACCAATAATATTTCTCAGGACATAGATAAAAACACTGGAGTAGGGGGTAGGTCCAGACAGTTTGGGGAGTGTTGTGCCCTTGATCCACAGAATTACACTGATTTGTTGTCAGGGGATAATTTTATTTTCTTGACCCTTTAGGGACTGTGATTGATGCTAAGACCACCCAGCCCAGCTCCATGGATTGTGCTGAAGGAGAGGATGCAAACCTGCCTTGTAACCACTCTATCATTGGTGGAAAGGACTATATACATTGGTATCGGCAAAATCCCAATCAGAGTCCACAGTATGTCATTCATGGCTTACGAGGCACAGTGAACAGAAGCATGGCCTCTCTGACCATAGCTTCAGACAGAAAGTCCAGCACCTTGGTCCTGCCCCAGGTCACCCTGAGAGACGCCGCTGTGTACTACTGCATCCTGAGAGAGGCACACTGGGACAGACGGGGCTGCACCTGTGCAGCATCTCTGGTGGGAAGAAGTGGGGACAGAGTGGGGAGAGCAGTCACAGAAGCAAATCTAGAGTCATCTAGAAGGAGAGTCAGAGAGCAGTAAGAGATGAGGAAAATGAAGGGAAAGGAAAGGGAAGAAGATGCATAAAGAAAAGAAGAGAAAAAGGACAAGGAATAAGCACCTAGTTTACTGATGAATCTGAGAAGAATTTTGAGGCATGTCAGAATCATAATTTTAACATAGCAATAAAGTAAGAGGTATTAATAATTTTTATGGCTCCTCCTCATGTCAATCAAATGTTGGTTTCAGTGTGCTAGTCCCAACATAAGAAGTGGGAAACATACAAATAATTCTCCTTGTACCAAAGGCTTCTCTCATTTGGCTCCAAGGCCAAGTCTAGACTCTGATGTGTTACAGTTGTTCCACTTACCAGAAACAAATTACTCTCTCTGAGAAAGATCTGAAATGTTATTGTTGCTAGTCTAGAACATTCATATTTCCCATGAAGAAGTTTTTTGAAAGAAACAAAAATTAAGTGAATAATAATTTTTCACTTCCTAGGCAGGTCTGGAAACCCTGCCTTTATAAGGCATTTTCATCAATTTGATAATCCCTAAGCAGCACATGGGGGTTCCACCGTGGCTTAGCAGTAAAGAGTCCACCTGCAATGCAGGAGCTGCAAGAGACCCGGGTTCAATCCTTGGTTCAGGAAGATCCCTTGGAGGAGGGGATGGCAATCCATTCCAGTATTCTTCTCTGGAGAATCCCATGGACAGGGGAGCCTGGCAGACTACAGTCTTTGGAGTTGCAAAGAATCGGACATGACTGAAGTGACTTAGCATGCAGGCATGCAAGCAACACATGGGGCTTACCCCGGTGGCTCAGTGGTAAAGAATCTGCCTGCCAATGCAGGGGACATAGGTTCGGTCCCTGGTTGGAGAACTAAGATCCCACATGCCTTGGAGCAACTAGGCCTACGTGCTGCTACTACTGAACCATTCTTGAACTGTCCATCTGAACGTTAGTGTCTGCAGATCACTTTACTTTCACTGCAGTGAAAATATACAGGTCTTCATCTTCCATCCCTTTTACCCCCAAATCTACTGATAGAGAATTGATATTATTTATAGAGTCTGAGATAAGAGCACAAACTAAAATTATCATCATATGGTTTCAAAAGCACTTATTTTTCTCTAAAATAGCCTACTAAAATTAAAAAGCATAATACAAAACTAGTAATCAACAGTTTAAAAATGTATTTACAATAGAAATTTAAAAAAATAATTTATTCACTTTCACTTTAATAAAAATAAAACTATTACAATTCAATTTTCGATGTCCACCTGGTGGTTAAGATAACTAATATTGCTCTCAATGCAGGCTGAGTCTAAAATAAATATATATAACTTTTAAAGTCATCAGTACCGTTTTTATAGCATCCATATATATGCACTAATATATAATTTTTTTTCTCTTTCTGACTTACATCACTCTGTTTAACAGGCTCTAGGCTCTCCACCTCACTAGAACTGTCTCAAATGCTTTTTTTTTTTTTTTTATGGCTGAGAAATATTCCTTTGTATATAAGTATGGCAAATTCTTTATCTGTTCATCTGTTGATGGACCCTATTTGTGGGGCAAAAATAGAGACACAGACATAGAGAACAGACTTTGGACACAGTAGGGGAGGGAGAGTGAGAAAAATTGAGAGAGAGGCATTGAAATATATGCTTTACCATATGTAAAAGAGATAGCTAGTGAGAAGTTGCTGTATGAAGCAGGGAGCTCAACACGGAGCTCTGTGACAACCTAGAGGAATGGGGGGAAGACTCAAAAGGAGGGGACATATGTATACTTTGATTCACATCATTGTATGGCAAAAGCCAACACAATATTGTAAAGCAATTATCCTCCAATTAGAAATAAATTAATTTAAAAAAAACAAATTTTAAAATAATACTGTTTAATAGAGCAAAGTGTTCCAGCCAATAGAAGCAACTTCTGATCATGCTGATTTCATAGGCAGCCTTCAGAACCACAAGTAAATGCATAAGAGAAGCAAAAGCTTCATCCTCAGCATTTGTAAGAAACAGTATTTCATTAAGGAAGAATCTACTGCATCCATGCCATGTGAGAGAAGGATGGGGCTATATAATTAATTTTCGCTTTCTTTCCCATAAAATTCTCCCAAATTCCTAATCAAGGTCTGCCTTCTCCAAAATGTTCTCAGAAAGTATCCCTTAAGTCATAAAATAATGACCTATTTCCTTCTCTCACTCTACCCCTGCCCGCACATTCTGAGTTGGTTGCAGTGGGAGGGTGGGGCGTCCTGTCAGTGTCACCTGAGCAGGATTTGTTGGGTAAGCTGATTGGCTGCAGGAGCAGGAATGACTTATGACACTCACTCCCTCAGGGTTTAGTCAAGTATCTTGCAGTGAAAATGTCCCAACAAGAAGAGGAATCATCATGAAGAGGCTAGCAGGCACTGTGCTGGGGCTTTTGTTTGCCCAGGTTTGCTGTGAGTTGGGGCTGACCCACAAGGAATCTGAAGGAATGAGGCACTGCTCTATTGTTGGGGGAGGGAGAGGAGCTGACAAGTCCTGCAGACTTTTTATCCTTCTCATCATCTATGGGGATGGGGAGGGCACTTTCAGGGTTTAGTAGGAGTTACAGTGACCCTCACCAGTGACTGTTTCTCTTTCCTCATCAGATGTGTGAGGAGTGGATGTGGAGCAGAGTCCCCCAGCCCTGAGTCTCCAGGAGGGAGCCAGCTACACACTTCGGTGTAATTTTTCCACTTACTCACAGAGTGTGAATTGGTATCTTCAGAAACCTGGGGGCCACATCATCCACCTGTTTCACATTCCTTCAGGGACAAAGCAGGATGGAAGATTACATGCCACGACAGTTCCTAAAGAAGGCCGCAGCTCACTGCACATTTCCTCTTCACAGACCACAGACTCAGGCACTTACTTCTGTGCTGTTCAGCACAGTGCTCCCCAGGTACCTGCAGCCTCTACACAAACCCTCCATGGGGCTCAGCCCCTCCTCCAGCCACAGTCACACCGTGAGGCCACCACAGGGCACCTGCAGCGCTTAATGTTACTCACCTTTATCAGTACAGTTTTAACCACAGACACCTTTTGGCCCTACAGATTATGGAGTTTGGTCTTTATCTTTCCTTCTCAACATGTATCTCCTTATGCACTAGAAACTTCTAACCGGGAACTGGCAGAGTAGTTGATAAGAGGATAGAATTAAAATAAATATTTGACCACAGCTTCCCAGTGGTAAAGAATTTGCCAACCAAAGGAGGAGATGCCGAAGACATGGGTTTGATCCCAGGGTTGGCAAGATCTTCTGGAGGAGGAAATGGTAACCCATTCCAGTATTCTTGGGAAACACTGGGAAATCTCATGGACAGAGGAGCCTGGCGGGCTCCAGTCCATGGGGTCTCAAAGAGTTGGACTGACTGAGTGACTAAGTACACATGGTGAACTCAAAAATGTTAAAAAGTGAAAGGAATTAAATGAAATCATTCCAATAAAGATATTATCCAGTTTGTGAGAGGGTGGGGCCTACTGAAAGAATTAAAGCAGATATGAACTTAGAGTTCTAGCTGGCTGAGAAGAGCAGAAGAGGAACTTGAGTTGCCACTGAGCACTGATGCCAGAAACGATGGACAAAACACGGGGCATCATTTTCGCTTCTGTGGCTTCAACTAGGCTGTGAGTTGTGGAGGAGAAAGCCTAGGATATCTCATCAATTAAGTGGACCCAGAAAACTGGATTACAAACAAGCTCATGCAGACAGAAACTCCAAGAAAGAAATAGATGTCTGTGGAACTAACTACTTTTTAATCTCTTTAAGTAGGGGTGAGTGGACAACAGCAGGAAAAAAGTGATCAAGAGCAGGTGAAACAGAGCCCTCAGTCTTTGACAGTCCAAGAAGGAGAGATTTCCATTCTGAACTGTGGTTATGAAAGGGTGTGTTTGACTATCTCCTGTGGCACTGGCAATATCCTGCTAAAGGACCTGCATTCTTGATAGCCATATGTTCAGTTATGAATGAAATGGAAGATGGAGGTTTCACAGTTTCCCTCAATAAGAGTGCCAAACAGCTCTCATTGCACATCGCAACTTCCCAGCCTGGAGACTCAGCCACCTACATCTGTGCAGCAAGTGCCAGGTGCTCCCCTGCAACCTGTACCCAAACCTGCAGCTGAGCTGCAGCCACACCCTGCTGTGTAGATGAAATACACAAGCACACACACACACACAATCTGTTTGGTCATAAAAATCTTAATATATTTAAGAAAACTGAAATTATATAAAATTTATTCTTCAAAATGGAGATAATACAGAATATCTAGTACAAAGAGATGTCTGTAGAAACTTTCAAATATTTGGAATACATACACTAACTTAAAAATAACCATAGGCTAAAGAAACAATTACTATGACTTTAGAAAATATTTTGAAAGTAAATATTGTGAAAGCACATTATATAAATATGTAGGAGATGCAGCTAAAATAATACATAAAAGGAAATTTATCTTTTAAAATGGTTATTTAACTCAAGAAAAAAGCTTGAAAAACTATCATCTAGGCTTTCAGCGAAAGATGATAGAAAAGTGAATTAAACACAACATAAACTGAAAGAAGTAAATAATAAAATGTTGGATTGGTGAAATACAGAGAAAGCTATAGGAATAGCTATGAAATACAAAGTTAATTTTGTTACAATGATCAATAAGATTTAAATATTTCTAGGTAGAATTTTCAAGGGAAAAAGAAAAAAACACAAATTATAAATACAAGTAACTAAAAAGAAAGTTATTCTACAAGTTCTATAATGTTAAAAGGGTAATAAAAGAATATAATTAACAAGTTTATGTCAATGAGTAAGTGTATAGAAGTAAATTTACACAAGTAGGGAAGATTTTTTTTTTTTTGACAAAGTGCAAAGACAATTCAATGGAGGCAACACAGTCTTATGAGCAAATGATGTTGGGACAATTGGATATTCTTGGGAAATAATTGAAACTCGGCCTAAATATCACACCTTATACAAAAATGTGGGTACAGCCTCAAAATGAACCATACATCCAAGTGTAAGATGTAAAATTGCCAAGTCTTTTAAGAAAAACATAAGAGAATATCTTCATGACCTAGGGCTAGACAAAAAGAATTTTGACATGACACCAAGAGCATGATCCATGAACAAACTTAGATTTCATCAAAATTAAAATGTTTGCTCTGCAAAAAGACACTGTTAAGAGAAGGAAAAAGATAAACCACAGAATGACAGGAAATATTTGCAAAATACATTTTCATCAAAAGATTGTGTTCAGAAAACAATGAACCTTCTAGACTCAGCAGGAAGAAAACAATCTAGTTGAAAACTGGACGATAGATTTACACAGACACTTCATCAGAGAGCTATGTGGTAAGGAAATAAGCATATAAAAAGATGGTCAGGCTAAGTCAAATATCTCTCTTAGTAAATGTCACATTGCACTGGAAAATATGTGGTTATTTTCAAATACCTTTTGATAGTGATTTCTAACATAATTCCAAGGTGATTAGAAAACAGACTGTAGGATTTCAATACCTTTAGACCATGAAATTTACACCTTGTTTTATGTCCCTGGATGTGTACCAGTGTCTCCTAGTTTATAGTCTATGGGACCTTGAATAGAATTTGCATCCTACTATTGTGTCAAGGCTGTATATTTTTACCCTGCTTATTTAACTTATATGCAGAGTACATCATGAGAAATGCTGGACTGGAAGAAACACAAGCTGGAATCAGGATTGCCAGGAGAAACATCAATAACCTCAGATATGCAGATGACACCACCCTTATGGCAGAAAGTGAAGAAGAACTAAAAAGCCTCTTGATGAAAGTGAAAAAGTGAAAGTGAAAAAGTTGGCTTAAAGCTCAACATTCAGAAACTAAGATCATGGCATCTGGTCCCATCATTTCATGGGAAATAGATGGGGAAACAGTGTCAGACTTCATTTTGGGGGGCTCCAAAATCACTTCAGATGGTGATTGCAGCCATGAAATTAAAAGACGCTTACTCCTTGGAAGGAAAGTTATGACCAACCTAGATAGCATTTTGAAAAGCAGAGACATTACTTTGCCAACAAAGGTCTGTCAATCAAGGCTATGGTTTTTCCAGTGGTCATGTATGGATGTGAGAGTTGGACTGTGAAGAAAGCTGAGTGCCGAAGAATGGATGCTTTTGAACTGTGGTGTTGGAGAAGACTCTTGAGAGTCCTTTGGACTGCAAGGAGATCCAGCCAGTCCATCCTGAAGGAAATCAGTCCTGGGTATTCTTTGGAAGGAATGATGCTAAAGCTGAAACTCCAGTACTTTGGCCACCTCATGTGAAGAGTTGACTCATTGGAAAAGACTCTGGGGCAGGAGGAGAAGGGGACGACAGAGGATGTGATGGCTGGATAGCATCACCGACTCGATGGACATGAGTTTGAATGAACTCCGAGAGTTGGTGATGTACAGGAAGGCCTGGTGTGCTGCAATTCATGGGGTCTCAAAGGGTTCAACGTGACTGAGCGACTGAATTGAACTGAACTGAACTGATGCCCAAGGAAGCACAGTGCTTGCCAACCCAAAAGTAGTGAACAGATTTTAAAAAGCCTTTTTTGATTTCTATTTTTTCATCTCTGTTCAGAAATAATCCTTACCAAAAAGAAAAAAAATCAAGTGCCATTCTTATACCAAACGTGTCCTGCTTTAAAACATTCTACTGAACTTATCTTTAGAAATTACAGAATTAATGAGTGCTGTTTAATAGAACTGTTGTTAGTTCTATCACTAATTCTACCAATAGAGATTCATGAGTATATGATCTCATGAGAAAAATAATAGGAGTTAGTAACTTGGAGCTCCATTGGCACACTGTGTCTTTTAACTGTTTTTCCCTGTAGCTAATACATTAATAAATTGAATCAGGAAGAGATTGTTGGCAGTGCACACTGAGGATTCTAATGTTTCACAAATTCTAGCTGTTTGCACATCTGAGGGACTGAATCTAAAGTTAGAAGAATATCTAATTTGTTCATTACACCAGAATTGCATAAAACTGGCAACACACTAAGTGATTTTTAAATAAACGAGTAACAAGTGTATACACAATGCAGAACATAGAGAAGAAGCATCCTGGGCACAAAGATGATGAGAAAACTTCAGAAAATAATTCATTTTAGTAGTTAGAACAAAAACTCAGAAAACTACATCACCCATGGAATAAATACACGATAACTATAAAAGGTAAAGAAAAATTCTAAAAATAGAAGAAAACCTGAAATAAAGGAGAATGATATGACCAGATGAGGAGGGTGACAAAGTAAAATTTTGTGATAAAATTGATACTGGAAAGGTATTACACTAAAAATTGGAAAACATTTGCATCCATGTGCCAAGGATAAAGGATTTATAAATAGCAGTCAGAATGCAGGTCTGAATGTAAGAATAATGCATGAAGTTAATAGAAAAAATTCAGAACTTGTTCATTACTTTGTGTTAGATACCCATTTCTTAAGCAAGACACAAGTATCGCTAAGCATCAAAATGAATCTATATTCATATATACATTCATTTTTTGTCACTTTTCTGTACAGCAGAGATGGGCACAACATTGTAAACCAACTACGCTTCATTAAAAAACTGATCTATATTAAAATTATTTCAAAAGTTAAAAAGATAACTGGAAAATCTATTAAAGGATAACTAGTGAATATATTTACAGTATTATTATCTTATGAAATTTAATATTGATTATCAAAAATAACATATTATCAAATATCGATCACATACATCATCAAAGGGATCATTTTAATTTAAAAATATCTCTTTCAAATCAACAAGAAACAAACAAATTGATAGAAAAGACAAAAGTCTGAAGTAGGTTTTTGACAACAGAAGATATGCAGATAGTCAATAAACATGTCATTCCTATAGGATACATAAGCTGATGTAGCTAATTTACACTGGCAGAAATCAGAATATTGTTATATGTGGGACAATATCATAAAGAGAGCACTGAAGGGCTGGTAATGCTCGTTTCTTGATCTGAGTGCTGGTTATAAGAGTGTTGGTTTCATGAAAATTTACCAGGCTGTACCCTTATATTACATTTTCTTACATGAATATAATACTCCAATAAAAACTAAAATGATACATGAGGACCTCCTACTAATTATAAGGTAACAAGAACTAAAACTGAAATTTAGGTGCTTTCATTCTAGTCTTCCTTTACTGCTCCTGAAATATTTAAGTAAGAACACATTTGTGAAACAAGCATGACTTCCGACCATGGGTAAGCCTTCTCTTAATAGACCATAGATGAGAAATGTGTTATTGGTCTTTTTCATCTCTCTGGGATACAAATGTGACTTTTGCCCTTTGGTATATAGTATTAGGACTCCCCTGGTGGCTCAGCGGTAAAGAACCCGCCTGCAATGCAGGAGCCGCAGGAGTCTCAGGTTCGATGCCTGGGTCGGGAAGATCCCCTGGAGAGGGTATGGCAGCCCACATCAGTATTCTTGCCTGGAGAATCCCATGGACAGAGGAGCCTGGCAGGCTACAGTCCACAGGATCAGAAAGAGTCCATAGAGTCGCTTCATGACTGAAGTGACTTAGTATGCATGCACTCATGTATTAGCAAGGTACTAACCCATTGACATTTGGCATTATTAGGAATGGATGGAGAAGCCTGGTAGGCTGCAGTCCATGGGGTCGCTAAGAGTCGGACACGACTGAGTGACTTCCCTTTCACTTTTCACTTTCATGCATTGGAGGAGGAAATGGCAACCCACTCCAGTGTTCTTGCCTGGAGAATCCCAGGGACGGGGGAGCCTGGTGGGCTGCCGTCTATGGGGTCACACAGAGTCGGACACGACTGAAGTGATTTAGCAGCAGCAGCAGCAGCTAGTAAACATTCAAGGTGTCCTTGATTTCACTATTTTTATGGAAATCAAAGTCAAACCTCACCGTTCCATCGGTGTCTTTTCAGCACCCTGAGTGTATCAATGTAGCTAGCTGGCTATCACACCAAAAGAATAGGGAAAATAATGACTATCTCCAGGAAAACAAGTGATTAAATAAATTTCCTAGAAGCGTCCATTACTGAACTGATGTGGAGGTGAAAAATCAGGTCACAGCCCTGGACATTAATGGAAAGGAGGTTTTAGTAGAACATAGAAAGTTGGTATTTATTAAGCTTACTATATGTCAGGCACTGTAGGATGCATTTCCGATTCATTATCTAAGTTAAATATTAAAACCCTATGAGACAGATTTTACTGTTCCAATTTTTTAATCTTTGAGAAATGAGACATAACTTTCCTAACTGTGAAAAGCATCTTAAACTTTTATTGTCATCCTGAGTGTACTATTTAGAGGGCTCCTTGGAGAAGATTTGGGTATGAGGAAGCACTTGACCCAGAACAGGGTGACTGGATGTCTCAGTGATGGTGACATGATGGGTTTAAACTGGAACCTAAACGGATCTATGAAGAACAGTTCTATGAAGATCTATAAGACCTTCTAGAAATACCACCAAAAATAGATGTCCTTTTCATGATAGGGGAATGGAAACAGGAAGTCAAGAGATACCAGAATAACAGGCAAGTTTGGCCTTGGAGTACAAAATGAAGCAGGGAAAGGCCAAGAAAATACACTGGTCATAGAGTTTTGCCAAGAAAACACACTGGTCATAGAAAACACCCTCTTCCAACAACACAAGAGCCCACCCTACACATGAATATCACCAGAGGGTTAATACAGAAATCAAATTGATTATATAGTTTGCAGCCAAAGATGGAGAAACTCTACACAGTCAGCAAAAACAAGATCTGGAGCTGACTGTGGCTCAGATCATGAGCTCATTATTGCAAAATTCAGGCTTAAGCTGAAGAAAGTAGGGAAAACCACTAGACCATTCACTGGATCATAGAAAAAGCAAATGAATTCCAGAAAACATCTACTTCTACTTCGTTGACTATGCTAAAGCCTTTGACTATGTGGATCGATCGGAAGAAACTGGAAAATTCTTAAATAGATAGGAATACCAGACCACCTTACCTGCCTCCTGAGAAACCTGTATGCAGGTCAAGAAGCAACAGTTAGAACCAGACATGGAACAACAAACTGATTCAAAATTGGGAAAGCAATACATCAAGGCTGTGTACTGTCACCCTGCTTATTTAAATTATATTCAGAGTACATCATGTGAAATGCTGGGTTGGATGAATCACAAGCTGGAATCAAGATTGTCAGGAGAAATACCAACAACCTCACATATGCAGATGATACCACTCTAATGACAGAAAGAGAAGAGTAACTAAAGAGCTTCTTGATGAGAGTAAAGGAGAACACTGACAAACTCAAATTTTAAAAAACTAAGATCGTGGCATCTGGGGTCCCAACACTTAATGCAAATAGATGGGGGAAAAGTGGTAGCAGTGACAGACTTTATTTTCTTTGGCTCCAAAATAACTGCAGAAGATGTCTGCAACCATGATATTAAAAGACACTTGATCCTTGGAAGGAAAGCTATGTCAAACCTAGACAGCATATTAAAAAGCAGAGACATCACTTTGCCAACAAAGCTCTACAGAGTTGAAGCTATGGTTTTCCAGTAGTCATACTGATGTGAGAGTTGTACCCTAAAGAAGGCTGAGTGCTGAAGAATTAAGGCTTTCTAATTGTGGTGCTGCAGAAGACCTTTGAGAGTTTCTTGGACAGCAAAGAGATCAAATGGGTCAATCCTAAAGGAAATCAACCCAGAATATTCATTAGAAAGACTGATGCTGAAGCTGAAGTTCCAATACTTTGGCCATTTGATGTGAAGAGCCGACTCATTGGAAAAGACCCTGATGCTGGGAAAGATTGAGGGCAGAAGGAGAAGGGGGTGACAGAGGATGAGATAATTGGATGACAGCATCCACACAATGGACATGGGCTTGAAAAAACTCTTGGAGACAGAGAAGGACAAGAAATTGTGGTGTGCTGTGGTTCATGGGGTTGCAAAGAGTCAGACATGACTTAGAGACTGAACAACAATGCTTCCAGCAAGTATTTATGAATATTTGTTAAATGAACAAAGCATGATTAGTGTAACATTACTCCTATGTCTTCAGTACAATTTTCCTCCATGCTAGACTTGGATTTATTGTTTATATTCTATTGTTCATTCTTCACAATAATAACCCTCTGTTTATACTATCAGAGTCTTTTATTTGGCATGCATCCCATAAAGTTGGAAGATTGTTTTCAGAGTAATTTAAACAGGTTGTTTAATGCAATTTCTCATCAAATTCATGAATAATGATTCATCGGCTCACTCAGAAACCATGTAATTCTTGAGTGCCTACTATGTATCAAACTCTTATAAATATTGAATTACATGGGCTTTGAAGTAAATTTTAAACATAGGAAGGTTAGAGACAAATGAAAAAGAGATCAACAAATGAGAATCGTATGACTGCAGAGGCCTGGTGTGCTGCGGTTCATGGGGTCGCACAGTTGGACATGACTGAGCAACTGAACTGAACTGAACTGAAAGCAAAGATAATTAAAATCTTCTATGGGATATTTAGGAACCAAGAAAATACAGATGAGTACAGAAGTATTACAAGTAAGTTGTGTGTATTGTGTGGTAAGTTGTTTCAATCGTGTCTAACTCTGGGAGTCATGGATTGTAGCCCACCAGGCTCCCCAGGCAAGAATACTGAAGTGGGTTGCTAAGCCCTTCTCTAGGGGATCTTCCTGATCCAGGGATTGAACATGGGTCTCTTAAGTCTCCTGCATTGGCAGGTGAGTTCTTTACCACTCACACCACTTGGGAAGCCCATTTACCTTCAAATTTGAGGAGCTTTTCAAAAAGTTGCTTGCTGACTTTTGGTGCAGGTTTAGCTCTGCAGTTCTTCTATTCAGTCACAAGAGGAGGCTGATTCATCTGAAAACAGTGTTTCTGGGAGAAAGGGAGGGAAATGTGTTTTCCATTGATGTGCCCAAAAAAAGGAAAATGACATGCTTTCATCTTCTTTACACAACTTGAGCTTTTTATCCCTTGTTGACTGTGTGTGGTCAAGGATTAAGGGGATCTTAGCCAAATAGCCTAAGCCCTTTCCATGTACCTCCCTAAACACTGCTTTCCTATTTCCCTGCTCTGATTATCCCTTCACTTTTCTATTCCTTACACGCTTTTTTCCCTCCTCTGACTTTTTATATTACTCACACCCACCTCCACCCCACCCCCCACCTACTTTGCCTGCCTTTCTGTCTATTCCTCTGCCTTAGCATCCTTGCTATACAACACCCACAAGCATCAGCATAGGGAATATGAGGATTATGGACCACTGTTCAAAGAGGATGAGGTGAACTCTATCTATGTCAATCAGTTAGTATATTAAGAACAGATGCATGAAAAATGTCTACCTAGATGGTGATAGATGCATGATTCCAAGAACACTTACAAGAGCTCCAAGCTCCAGGATGTGTAGCTTTTAGTCTCAGCCGTTATTTTTTCCATCTCCCAGAGCACATCACTGCCTACTTTTGAATCTTCCTTACATTTTCTGGAATGTGGATGGAAATTTTCATTATCTTACTACACAGAGCTCAGTACATTTTCCTGGGATTAAATATTATGCTCTGCAAGCTTCATGGAGCATCAGCCAATTTCTTAAGAAACAAATGAAAGACCAATGGTTGTGCATAGACACATCATTGTGATTGGTATTCCTTTTCCAGAGGCAGACATTAAACTTCAGAGATGATTTCACTGTGAGCTGGGGATGTTTCACCATCTTTTGGGGACATGACTAAAACAGGGGAGGAAGACCTAGATAAGGGATTGCTTGATCATTGGCTGAGAAGGTCCTAGCAACAACACAGCGATATCTGCACTGGTTGTAAGTCTTTACTAACAGCTGTTGCCTCTGTTCTCTGGAACCTCCTTAAGCCAAGGATCAGACCCAAGCCTGAACTCTGGGCCCATGATCCTGGTTTGTCCCTGAAGTATGGGGCTGGTGACTGGAGTAACAGTGTTTCTGACCTTGGGTAAGTGTTCTGTGTCTACAAGGGATGACTTGAGGGCAAAGGACCACAAAGAGTTATTTGCTCGCTACTCCTCTCCCTGTGCTTTATTCAGCACTATAGTGATGGAATTGAGAACCAATCATGGATTTGCTAGGGACACAAACTTCTACATGACAGGTTAAACCTCGGCTATGATTCCAGAAGAGTCCTTAGCAGTAAGCAGGTTGTAGGAAATCTCTGGGTTTATTGAGCCAAGGACCCATGGAACAAAGCCTATGGATCTCTGATTCTTGCCACGTATCTTTGGTCTCCATAATTTTGTTGTTTTTCAGTCACTAAGTTGTATCCAACTTTTATGACCAAATGGACAGCAGTGTGCCAGGCTCCTCAGTCCACTATTATCTTCTGGAATACGCTCAAATTAATGTCCATTGAGATGGTGACACTGTTTAACCACCTCATCCCCTAACGCCCCCTTTTCCTTTTGTCTTCAATTTTTCCCAGCATCAGGGTATTTTTCAATGAGTCAGCTCTTCTCATCAGGTGTACAAATTATTGGAGCTCCAGTTTCAGCATCAGTCCTTCCAATGAATATTTAGGGCTCATTTCCTTTTGGATAACTGGTTTGATCTTCTTGCAGTCCAATATTGAACACCAATAATATTTTTCCAAGATATAAATAGAAACACAGGAGTAGGGGTTAGGGCCAGACAGTTATGAGAGAGTTATACACTTGATCCATAGAATTACGCTTATTTGTACTCTGGAACTAATTTGATTTCTTAACCCCCCAGGGACTGTGACTGATGCTAAGACCACCCAGCCCAGCTCCATGGATTATGCTGAAGGACAGGATGTAACCCTGCCTTGTAACCACTCTACCATTGGTAGAATGAGTATATACATTGGTATCAGCAAAATCCCAGAGTCCACAGTATGTCGTTCATGGCTTACGAGGCACAGTGACCAGCAGCATGGCCTCTCTGACCATCGCTTCAGACAGAAAGTCTAGCACCTTGGTCCTGCCCCAGGTCACCCTGAGAGATGCCGCTGTGTACTACTGCGTCCTGAGAGAGGCACACTGGGACAGATGGGGCTGCACCTGTGCAGTATCTCTCTTGTGGGAAGAAGGGGGGACACAGTGGGGGAGCAGTCACAAGAGCAAATCTAGACTCATCTAGAAGGAGAGTCAGAGAGCAGTAAGAGATGAGGGAAATGAAGGGAAGGAGAAGGGAGGAAGATGGATAAAGAAAAGAAGAAAAGGACAAGGAAGAAGTGCATCATTGGTTGATGTGGCTGAGAAGAATTTTGGGAATTATGGGAATACTAAGAATCCCAATTGCAATATAGAAATAAAGTGAGAAGCATTATCAATTTTTCATGGTTCTTTCTCATGTCAATAAAATGTTGGTTCCAGTGTGTTAGTCTCAACCTAAAAGTGAGAAAAATACAAATAATTCTCCTGTTCCAAAGTTTTCTTTCAGGTCCGACTCTTTGAGACCTCAAGAACTGTAGCCTGCCAGGCTCCTCTGTCCTTGGGATTTTCCAGGGAAGAATACTGGAGTGGGTTGCCATTTCCTTCTCCAGAAGATCTTCCTGATCCAGGGATCAAATCTTGTCTCCTTTGTCTCCTGCATTGTAGGAGGATTCTTTACCACTGTGCCACCTGGGAAGTGGTCCAGTTCATTCTTTATAATGCCTGTGTAGTACTCTGAAACGTTCTATTATTAATTATGTTTACCTTAATAAGTATTTGTTTCTATTACTGTGCTATCCTAAAGAGTGTTGTCTTTATACAACTTTGTAGATTGACTTTTGCATGTATGAGGACATGTCTACTGTAATGAAATTTCTGAACTGGAATGGCTATTTTCAAAACAAGGTACATTTAAAAATTTTTTGATAAAGTGACAACTTTCCATTCAAATGGTATAAACGATTATACTTCAACCAACAGGGAGTGAGAAGGTATACTTTGCACCCTCTAAAAATTGAGAATTACCAGCCTTTTTCATTTTAACAATCCAAATGCACTTTATCTATAGACATCTTACTGATCCCTAGTGCTTTCTAGCAACGTTTTCTCTGTATATTGGCACTCTGTCATCAACCTTGTTCATATGCTTGTTCCTATCTTTTGACCATTTTTTCCATTAACTTAGCTTTATTTTGTTTGCTAGAATTATTTTGACATCTTACATGATATTTTGACTTTCATATTTACTTGTATGTTTTATTCTAACATACTACCTTTCTTACACTGTCAAATCTATCAAAAATTTATTTCTTTTTAGCTTTAAAATCAGTGTCTTTTAGAAAGCCCTAAATGTACCTTTTAATCCTCGTTACCATTTAGGGAGTTATTCTGAGATCTCTGGTACCTCTCAGAAAGCTAATCCTCAATGAGATTTTAAAGTTGCCTATCTTTGTCTTAATATGTCTTAGACCAACTGTTATATTTATTTTTAAATCTGCTAATGTCAAGCTCCAAAATCTGAGCATGTGTAGTTCAATCTGGCCTTCCTGGAAGCAACAGTAAGAAGAAAGCCCTGAAATAGTGAGTCAACTGGAAAGTCAGTGGAATGAATCACAATTCCCATAGCTGAAGGTGACACACATTTCAGGGCAAAATGTCAAGTGTTAAAATAAAAGGCATATGTTGTGACTCAAGAAAATTAATAATCCTTAATTCTGTAAAGAGACATGCTAGTCCTCTAAATATCCAAATAGCAGTAGAAATATTTTTTACTGATTGTAGCAGGATTCTGAAACATCCTTAGCTCCTTTTTAGCCACACATTTTCCCCAAGAGAAAAGATATCGAGGAAATTAGAGCACAAGATAGAGAAAGTAATAGGGAGGCATTCTGGCCCTTGATGTGAGCGGCATCACTAACATAATATTCTTGGATCATCAAAAAGATTGAGAAATCTATCCTGCTGCATAGGATGTGTACCTAAACGTATATTGCTGTGTTTATGCTTTGGAAATTGCTTTGATTTGTGAGTCAGAGATGAAGGAACAGATACTTGTACTCAATCTTGGAAAGTACAATGAGAGGTGTCGTAGCCTTTTCCAAAAATCAGCATATCCCTCCTGTCACGTTTTCACTCATTTCCTCCTCTTCACAGCCTTTGAGCTCACTTTCTGTTTCCTTACTTCACTTTTTCTGAAACATATCTTTTCATTCCTTTTGTTTATTGAAGTTCTCAGTAATCATCACAGTACCCAACAAATAGTAAGTGTTCAACAAATATTTATTGAGTAAAGAAATATTTATGACTGACGTTACTAATAATTGCTAGTTCAGTTCAGTTCAGTTCAGTTCAGTCTCTCAGTCATGTCTGACTCTTTGTGACCCCATGAACTGCAGCACGCCAGGCCTCCCTGTCCATTACCAACTCCTGGAGTCCATTCAAACCCATGTCCATTGAGTCAGTGATGGCATCCCACCATCTCATCCTCTGTCGTCCCCTTCTCCTCCTGCCCTCAATCTTTCCCAGCATCAGGGTCTTTTCAAATTAGTCATCTCTTTGCATCAGGTGGCCAAAGTATTGGAGTTTCAGCTTCAGAATTAGTCCTACCAGTGAACACCTAGGATTGATGGACTGGTTGGATCTCCTTGCAGTCCAAGGGACTCTCAAGAGTCTACTCCAAGACCACAGTTCAAAAGCATCAATTCTTTGGTGTTCATTGCTAGGGATGCAATAAAATATTGAAAGGGTGAGTTATATCTTTTTTAAAAATAGAAGAGAAAGTCAACATCACATGGATTTCACAATGAAGATGGGTTATATTTGAAAATACTTATTCATTCATAAACTCATTAATCCTATCCTTCTATTTCCCTTTCTTTTCCTTCCACCCTCCCTCTTTTTTTTCTTCTTTCCTCTCTTACTCCTCTTTCCTATCATTGTTAGTGAGATAGGTCCCCAAGTACTTTGTTAAGGTCTTCCTGTGAAACTTTAGTTTATTCCAACACAAAATTCTTTCTTCCATTAAAATTCCCAATACATTGTGTTTCTCATAAAGTGGTCAACACTAGATATTTTTAAAGATTTAAATTGTGCTTAACTCATTCCCTCAATGAGGCAGGGAATTCTCCTAATTTTAGAAAAATGGATAAAAAAATAGTTATTTGGATATCAACTGGTATTCTCATTCATGTCATCTTCCATAACTATAAGCCAACAAAGGTGTAAAAAGTCCATATGGTATTTCAGTAACCCATGGCCATTGGAAACACAGTGCTTGCCAACCCAAATGTAGTGAACAGATTTTAGAAAGTCTTTTCTCATTCCTGTTTTTTCATCTTCGTTCAGAAAAAATCCTTACCAATTAAAAAAAAAAAATCATGTGCTATCCTTATACCAAATGTGTCCTGCTTTAAAACCTTCTACCAAATGTATCTTTAGAAATCACAGAATTAATGAGTGCTGTTTAATAGCACTGTTATTTGTTCTATCACTAATTCTACCAATAGAGATTCACCATGAGCAGATGATCTCACAAGAAAAATAACTGAGTTAGGAACTTGGAGCTCCATTGGCTCACTGTGTCCTTTAACTGTTTTTCCCTACAACTAATACATTAATAAATTGAATCAGGAAGAGTCTGTTAGCAGTGCACACTGAGGATCCTAATGTTTTTCAAATTCTACCTGTTTGCACATGTGAAGGACTGAATCTAAAGTAAGAAGAATGTCTAATTCATTTGTTACACCAGAATTTCATAAAACAGGCAACATGCTAAGTGATTCTCAAATTAACTAATAACAAGTGTACACACAGTACATCATATAGAAAAGAAAGCATCCTGGGCACAAAGAGGAGGAGAAAACCTCTGAAAAAATTCATTTTAGTAACTAGAACAAAAGTTTAGAAAACTGCATCATCCAACTAATAAATATGTGATAACTATAAAACGTTTTAAAAAATTCTACAAACAGAAGAAAAACTGAAATAAAGGAGAACTATATAAGCAGATGGAGAGGGTGACAAAGTAAAATTCTGTGGTAAAATTAATACTGAAATTGTATTACACTAAAAATTGGAAAACATTTGCCTTTATGCACCAAGGATAAAGGACTTTCATTTCAATAAGTGACATTCCATCATTTTTCCTATGGAAAAGTGTATTATGGCCTTCAGATCATATATAAATAGCAGTCAGAGTGCAGATCTGAATGTAAGAATAATATGGAAAAAATACAAAACTTGTTCATTACTTTGTATTAGCTACACATTTCTTAAACAGAACACAATCATGGCTAAGCATCAAAACTAGTCTATATTCATATATACATTCATTTTTCGTGTCACTTTCTGTATAGCAGAGATGGGCACAACTTTGTAAACCAACTACCCTTCATTAAAAAACTGATGTATATTAAAATTGCCATTAAAAGTATTCAAGAGTTAAAAGGATAGCTAGCAAATCACTAAAGGGTAACTAGTGAATATATTTACAGTATTATTATGTTATCCAAGTTAATATTATTAATTATAAAAATATTATATTAGCAAATATTAGCTATAAAATATACTATCAAAGGGCTCATTTTGATTTCAAAATATCTCCTTCAAATCAACAAGAAAACAAACAAATTGATAGAAAAGAGAAAAGCCTGAAGTAGGCATTTGACAATAGAAGATATTCAAATGGTCAATAAACATATCATTCCCATAAGGTGCATAAGCTGACATAGCTAATTTACACTGGTAGAAATCAGAATACTGTTATAATGGGTCAATATCATAAAGGGAGCTCTGAAGGGCTGATAACGCTCTGTTTCTTGATCTGAGTGCTGGTTATAAGGGTGTTGCTTATGTGAAAATTTACCATGCTGTACCCTTATATTACATTTTCTTACATGAATATAAGACTCCAATAAAAACTAAAATGATGCATGATGACCTCTTACTAATTATTAGTTATAAGGTGACAATAAACTAAAACTAAAATTTCAGGTGCTTTCATTCTAGTTTTCCTTTTCTGCTACTGAAATATTTAAGTAAGAACACATTTGTGAAACAAGCATGACTTCTGACCATGTGTAAGTATTGACTTTCTATTAATAGATCATAGATGACAAATGTGTCATTTGTCTTTTTCATCTATCCGAGGTACAATGTGTGATTTTGATCTTTGCTATCAGGACTTCCCTTGTGGCTCAGTGGTAAAGAATCCGCCTGCAATGCAGGAACCGCAGGATCCTCGGGTTCGATCCCTGGGTCAGGAAGATCCCCTGGAGGAGGGCATGACAACCCACTCCAGTATTCTTGCCTGGAGAATCCCATGGACAGAGGAACTTGGAGGGCTACAGTACATAGGGTCAGAAAGAGGCAGACATGACTGAAGTGACTTCACACACATGCAACGCATGTAGTTTCAAGGTACCAACACGTTAACATTTGGCATTATTAGGAAAAGTAGAAAACTCTAGTGAAGTCGCTCAATCGTGTCCAATTCTTTGAGACCCCATGGATTCATGGAGCCTGCCAGGCTCCTCTGTCCAAGGGATTTTCCAGGCAAGGGTACTGGAGTGGGGTGCCATTTCCTTCTCCACTAGTGAATAGGAAAGGGTAATAAATCGCTCAAGATGCTTACATCTTATTGATTACAACAGAGTTCAAGCTGATCCCAAGCTATGAAATTCTGGGAAAGGTACGCATTTTTCTCGAGGAACATTGCTAACAAACAGAATGTTGGGATTCTGGTAAGGATGAAGAAGTAAATCTACTCGAGGAAAATGAACAGTACCTGCTATATCCTTAAATATTAAAGGGCTCCTGAAACACTGTGGCACGCTATGCAGTCAATGAGATTTATTAGCCAACATCTTTATCATTAACATTATCCCAGAATCTGGTGCTTGGTTCTGGTTTGCTGTAATAACAGATAAGGAAGTTCATCTTGTCTTTGGACTTCAAAGTCTGGTGAAATGGAAGAGAGAGAGGAACATTTGTAAAGGAACTTTGGAATGATTATCTTTACACTCCATTTTAGTTAAGGAAGCAATAGCCTCTGTGAAAATCCCTTCCACATGGCCTTAACTAAAAACTGGCCAGTGTAATATATTTCTCTCTCTTGTGGTTGCTCCTTAGTCTCCCTCATCTAAAACATTTTTAATTTAGAGATGGGAGCAGCATTCTCTTCACAACCACACCTGTGCAAAAATAGACTCTTGTCTTTACTCTTAATTTCAAACAGAGCCCTCAATCATGGACAGTCCAGGAAAGAGAGATTTCCACTCTGAACTGTACTTATGAGAACAGTGCATTTGACTACTTCCCACGGACTTCCCTGGTGGCTCAGACAGTAAAGCATCTGCCTACAATTCGGGAGACCCAGGTTCGGTCCCTGGGTCAGGAAGATTCCCTGGAGAAAGAAATGGCAACCCATTCCAGTATTCTTGCCTGGAGAATCCCATGGACAGAGGCGCCTGGTGGGCTATATTCCATGGGGTCACAAAAAGTTGGACACGACAGAGCATGCAAGGAATATTAAAGGAATGGTATCAGCAACACCCTGCACTCTTGATAACCATATGTTTGGTCATGAATAAAAAGGAAGACTCACTGCTGCTGCTACTGCTAAGTCACTTCAGTCGTGTCCGACTCTGTGCGACCCCATAGACTGCAGCCCACCAGGCTCCCCCGTCCCTGGGATTCTCCAGGCAAGAACACTGGAGTGGGTTGCCATTTCCTTCTCCAACGCATAAAAGTGAAAAGTGAAAGTGAAGTCGCTCAGTCGTGTCCGACCCTTCGAGACCCCATGGAGTGCAGCCTACCAGGCTCCTCTGTCCACGGAATTTTCCAGGCAAGAGTACTGGAGTGGGGTGCCATTGCCTTCTCCCGGAAGACTCACAGTTCCCCTCAATAAGAGTGTCAAACAGCCTTCACTGCACATCACAACTTTTCAGCCTGGGGACTCAGCCACCTACTTCTGTGCAGAAATATACTCACATACACACACACACATCAGTTTGTGCATAAAAAGTTTTAATATATTTAAGAAAATTGAAATTATATAGAATTTATTCTTTGATCAAAAGTGGAATTGACTTAGAAAATCAATAGCAAAATGATATCTTTAGAAATGCCCAAATATTTAAAATTGAGGCCTTAAAATTTAGAATAACTCATAGGTTAAAGAAATAATTACTTGGCTATTAGAAAAAATTGTGAAAGAAAATATAGTGAGAACATATACATATAAATATTATGAGATACAGCTAATATACATAAGAGGAATTTCTCTTTAAATACCTATACTACTAAAGAAAAAGGCTGCAAAACAATTATCTAAGCTTTCAGCAAAAAAGATAGAAAAAGAAGAACAAATTACAACTAATATAAACTGAAATAAGAAAATAAGAAAAATGTCAAATTGGTAAAACAGAAATAAAATAATAGAAATAACCATGAGATACAAAGTTAATTTTGCTAAAAAGATTAATAAACTATATTCCTAGGTAGAATTATCATGGTGAAAAAAGAGAAAACACAAATTAGAAATTAAAGAATGAAAAAGTAAACAATAGATGCTACAGTGTTAAAAGGATAGAGTCCCTCTGCTGTCCACCTGAAACTATCACAACATTGCTAAGTGGCTCTACTCCAATACAAGACAAAAAGTTCAGTTAAAAGAGATAATAAAAAAAATCACTAACAGGATAATGCTACTGACTCATCCCAAGTGGGGATATGAGAAAGTGGGGAAATCTGATTTTTTGGCAAAGGTGCAATGACTGTTCAATGGAGAAATGATAGTCTTATGAGCAAATGATTTAGGGACAATTGGATATTCCTAGGCGAATAATTGAATCTTGGCCTAAATCTCATACCTTATACAAAAATTTGAGGAAAATCGCAAAATGGACCATACATCCAAGTGTAAAATCTAAAACTATAAATATTTTTGAAAAAAAATCTTCAAGACCAAGTGTTGGACCAAATGATTTTTGTCATGACATCAAAGCATAATCCATAAAAAATAAAATATTTCATCAAGAGTAAAAATGCTTGCTCTGTGAAAGATACTATTAAGAGAATGAAAAAGACAAACCACAGAATGGCAGGAAATATTTTCACAATGTATTTTCATCAAAGAATGGTATTTAGAATACAATGACTGTCTAACTCAGCAGGAAGAAAACAAGTAGTCCAATTGGAAAATGGTTCACCCAGACATTTCGTGGAAGAGTTATGTGTTAGGGAAATAAGCATGTAATCAGATGTTCAACATCATTAACCATCAGGGAAATGCAAATTAAAACCACAATGAAATACCACTCCACATCTTTCTTAATGGCTAAAATGAAAAATAATGATGATACCAAGTTCTGGCAATAATGTAGAGAAATTGGATCACTCATACATTGCTAGTAGGTAAATGGAACAGTCATTCTGGAAGACAGCTTAGCAGTTCCACATAAACTTAAATATTCACTCACCTTACAATTCAGCAATCACACTCCTTTATGGGCATTTCTAATGGAATGATGAAAAACTTATGCTCACACAAAATTTGTACTTGAATATTCATGGAAACTATATATGTGATGGCCAAAAACTGGAACCCAGCCAAACGTTCTTCATTGTGTGAATAGATAAATATGCTGTGGTACACCCATTCAGTACAATATTATTCATAGATCTATCTCAACTTCGATAAGGTTAAGTCTAAATAAACCATTTTAAGTTGAAAATGTTGTAAGTGGAAAAGGCATATAATATACTTAACCTACTGTGCATCAGAGTTTTGCCTGGCCTAATCTTAAAGGTGTTGTACTTAAAGTGAAACCCAGAATGGCTGAATGGGTACAGAATGGTTGTATGTGGATCAGTTGTTTACCCTCAAGATCCCAGGGTTGACTGAGAGCTCAGCTTGCTGTTGCTGCCCAACATCACTAGAGAATGTCATACAGCATGTTGCTAGCGTGGGAAAAGACAAAAATTAAAAATGCAAAGTGTGGTTTCTAGTGAGTGCATATGTAGGTTTCTCACTACCGTACCGTGAAAAACCCTAAGTTGATTCATCACAAGTTGGGGACGGTCTGTAGTGATTAAAAGAAACTTACTATTGATTCATGCAACAGCCTAAATGGATCTCAATGCTGAGTTAAAAAGGTATCTCAGGAGACTACTTGATACACGCTTACATACCATATTATTACAATTGCATGCATAATGTATGAATTTACTTACACAGCATTCTCAAAAGGACAAAATATAGAGATGAAAAGATCAGTAGTTGTTAGGAGTTGTAGGGGTGGAGGCAGTGTGAAAGTGGTTTGCTCTAAGGAGGTGAAACAATTCTGCATCCTGATTTTAGTGATGGTACAAAAACCTGTACCAGTGATAAAATTTCAGAGCTATGCATAAAAAAGAGTGCATATAAAGCTAATATATCAGATTATCATCTGTATTTTAGTAATACTGTATCAATATCAATTTTTTAGTATATATATAATATCTATAATTATATATGTTACAATACAATACCATGCTGCTGCCCAGTTGCTGTGGACATTCGTGATCTCTTGTACTTAAATACAAGTAGGTTTGGTAATGCAAACCATATATCAGCTGCCTGTCAACACTCAGGGGTGAAATGGGACAGAGGAGATGTCTCAACTAGACGTGCAGTCAACACTCAGGGGTGAAATGGGACAGAGGAGATGTCTCAACTAGACGTGCACTCTCCTCCATGCATCAGTCATTAACAACACCACTCAAGCAACTTAAAAGCAAGGAGTTGGCACTGTTTTAGAGACCTTGTCTGTACTTTCTTTTCTTTGGTATTTTGCCATTGGTTCTTTTATATTAATTCATCCATTAAAATGGTAAAACCAAATGGAAAGTTGACAGCTACATTCAAATGAACAGGTAACAGTTTACAGAATTTCAGTCATCGCCTTCTGTGCTGTAGAGGTATAGTGTGTGCTTGCAGTCTGTAGACACCAAGTTTTGTTGGAGTGCATTATAGTATTATGGCACAGAAAGAACTGACATGCTTATCTTAATTTTACTTAACAAAAAGAAACAAGAACAAGCAACTAACTAGTGAGACTGAACACTTTGGGCCAGTGAAACAGAAAAAATAACATGAGGACAATTCTAGAACACATGATCTAAGAAGGACAATTCTACTTGTGGAAGGAACGGGATTGAATTTCCTGATCCTCCTTAAAGTCTGATAAATAAGATTCAATGTCAAGTTTCAAAAGAATAATTATTTTATTCTTGTTATAAATTCATACAAACATAAAAAAGAGAATAGACTCTGCAAGTTAGAAGGACTGATATTTTATCATTTGATGTCAAAATGATTTTATGTATTGAAAAAACCAAGTAGAGCCCTAAAACCTATAAAAAAATATGTTAAAAATTTTGGATAAGACTGCCTTTCGCCAAAAATATGTGAGTTTTTAAATAGAGTATTTAGAATTTGGATGGAGAAATGTAAGTAGAGGCTAAACGAATGACTAATAAATAAGTAGATTATAAGAAGGGTTCATTGCTTATACTAAATCTTATTTTAGGTCTGCTCATTTTGTTACAAACAGCATTATTTTGTTCTTTTTCATGGCTGAGCAATTTCATTGTGGGGTTTCCCCAGTGGCTCTGCGGTAAAGAATCCACCTGCCAAGCAGGACACATGTGTTCGATTCCTGGCTCAGGAAGATCCTTGGAAAAGGAAATGGTACCTCACTCCAGTATCTTGACTGGGAAATCCCACGGAAAGAGGAGCCTAGCAGGATACAGTCCATGGATCCAAAGAGTCAGACACTACTTAGTGATTAAAGAACAACAATTGTACATAAGTAACACATTTTATTCATTCCTCTGTCATTTGAAAAGACCCTGATGCTGGGAAAGATTGAGGGCAGGAGGAGAAGGGGACGACAGAGGATGAAATGGTTGGATGGCATCACCAAGTCAATGGACATGGGTTCGGGTGTACTCTGGGAGTTGGTGAAGGACAGGGCGGCCTTGCGTGCTGCGGTTCATGGGGTCTCAAAGACTCGGACACGACTGAGCGACTGAACTGAACTGTCAAAGCACATTTCATTTTGCTGTAAACAAACACCAATAAAAATGTAAAACAAACAAACAAAAATCCTATATTAAATGGGATGGCAAAATTATTCTGTGGAATAATTATAAGTGAAAATCAACTTGTTTGTTTTTTAGTTCCACTCAGTTCAAACCTTTAAAATAATTGCTTTTGAAAAGCCCCCTTTCAGGCACAGCCTACTTTAATTACCTGTGGGGAAAAAAAATTGACAAAGAAAGGTTTGTGGTGAGCTAGACTTTTTTTCCTGTCTGTGCACAGACCGTGTTACCTATGAACACGACAAATCCCACTTCCTGTTTGAAGGAGTCACACGGGAACCAGATACTATGTATATGCGCTGCCAGGCACACAGACATTGAACTCTAAGCTTGAGGCAGAACTAGGCACATTTGTGCAGGGGAATCCATGCCTCATGCTGCTCTCCAGTCTGCCCTGGGTGTTCCTGGCCTTCATCTTCTCTGGTAGGTATTCTAAAAGAGAAGCAAATATCTTATGATTTCAGCTTGGATTATTTCAGTCTAATTCCTATACTATTTTATTCACTGCTCCATCTCTGTTTTCTGATTTTCCCCACAGGATCCAGTGTAGCCCAGAGAGTTACTCAAGACCAGCCAGAGATTGCCAGTCAAGTTGGGGAGGTAGTCACACTTAGCTGTCAATATGAGACAATTCAGAGCCGTTACAACATTTATTGGTATAAACAACTTCCCAGTGGAGAGATAATTTACCTTATTGGTCAGGGTTCTTCTAGCCAGAATGCAAGGTATGGCCGCTACTCCGTAAATTTTCAGAGATCACATAAATCCATCAGCCTCACGATTTCAGAGGTACAGCTGGAAGACTCTGCAAAGTACTTCTGCGCTCTCTGGGAACTCACAGTGCTTGAAGTAATAGGAAAAGCTGAACAAAAACCCCAGAGCTTAATAAGAGACAGCCCGGCTGCTGCGGAACCCAGGCTGAAATACACACCTGCAGACCCCAGACAAGAAATGGTAGTCCTGCGGTTGCTTCATCTGTGGTCTGGATCAGAAGATTTAATTCTAAATAAAAGCTCCTTGTATGTCATTTGGAAGCAGGTGCCTAGAGTAACTTTCTACTGATACATTCTCCTTCTGAATTTTTGGCTTTAAATCAGCCACACAGAACATGTGCAAAAGTTGTCTAAATTTGAAAACTTGTCCCATAAAAATATAGAATGGCAGTTTCACCTAAAGAGGCTCACATCACAAATCTGGATCTAGAAGCTGAAATTGTCATGAAAATCACCTCCTTAGTCCTTTCCCCTCAGACTTCATGTTGGGGCACAATTGGAGGAGAACCACCAGTGATGTAGAGTAAGAGATAAGTTATAAGGATTAGAACATAGGCAATGGCTAGAGCTGGTGGAAGAGTCCATAAAAATGGTTATATTTGTATTTGGTGTTGAGTTGAATTCACTGTAAGTCAACTAGAGTAACATTTGTGAAGGAAACTTGGATGTGGACACAAGCACGGAGAAACTGTGACATGTGTGGAAGTGTATGAGGACAATGGAACCCACAAGACACACTAAAACTTGTCCGTCTCTTACCTCCTTCATCGCACAGTGGTGGGGGGCCTTCAGGAGGAGTGGATGCCATTTGCCATCATGCTACATGCACACTTGGTCCAGTACAAAGAGAGCATGAGTAAGAGATCCGATGGGAGGTAGAGGGGTTATGAGTCAATAATAAGTTGAACTATCAGATCATCAGCAACATTATGTATTGCCAGTCCCTGGAGCTCTGCACCAACCTGCGGAACATAAAAATATGGCTACTTCATCACAAGTACCTTCCAAAACTTACACAAATCTCTTTCATGGCCAACCCTAACCCAGAACAAAAAAGGGAAGCAAATTCAAGGAAATAGATTTCCAGATAGTTAAGGTGAAACAGTACAAAGCTACCATAATACCTTAACTAGTTACCTAGTATTCATCAGTACCTCCTTGAACAACACTACTTTTTAATAAGGACAACAGGAAAATTATGCTTCCTGTTAACATGATGTAATTATTTCTTCAATCAACCAAAGCAACCTATCTCCCTCAAAGAGAATACCAAGTATATTTATCCATTTAGGGGTGATGCTCTTTCCTCTGATAGCTGAATCAGAGGATCCATTGAATTCTTTAACTTGACTACTGAGATACAAAGAGATAAAAATTAACTTGCAGTAACACATTTTATGCTACTATAGGCAGGAAAACTGGAGATGGAAGTTAAAAATGGTTAATGTATACATAAATATATTCATATAAAATGAAAGTAATTTCATAACTATTATATTTTTGTTACTGCAAATGGCCACAACGTCATAACTGGTATTTACAACTACCTCCTGCATTACCTATTCTATAATCTCTGCTCATAGCAAGAATCTCCACTCACTGTTGTACTTAACTTCATATAAAACAAGCCCCTTATTCAGGAACAACACTATATGGAAAGTAATAAAGATGAATAAGGAATTCTGCAATTCTACCTCTGTGGTTTTGGCAGAAGTTTGCAAAGCATTGAAGACAAATCCAAGTGTCCATTTTAGTGAGTAAAACTCTTACTAATACTCAGGGGAAATTGATATGCTATATTCTGGGAAACATCATTAATAATGATACCTGACTTATCACAGGCAATAACAGTCACAAAAGGTAAGCATTTCTAAAGAAAACAAACATGTAAAAGTTTCAAGAGCTTCTTATGAGCATGTAAGTATATTTTAAAATTGTTTTTGTTTGTTAAAAATCACTGCAAAGAGAGGGAAAAATCAAGGCCCGACTGGAAGGCTATGTATGCAATACACAGTCCTGAAAAAGGACTCAAATGCAGGCTATATTAAAAGCGCATAAATCAATAAGAAGAGAAAATAGCTAATAAAAATAGCAAAATCTTGGAGATCCAAATCAGGAATATTATATCCAATAGGTAGTAAACATGCAATATGACCTTGATTTTACTGTTTTTACAGAAACCAAGATCAAACCTCATCTGTTCCATCCGTGTGCTTTCAGCCTGAGTGTATCAATGTAGCTAGATGTATATGACACCAAAGGATAAGGAAAAAGAATGACTGTCTCCAGGAAAGGAAGTGATTAAGTAAATATACTGGAAGCTTCCATTACTGAACTGATGTGCGGGGGGCGGGGGTGGGGTGCGGCGGGGAAAGTAGGTCACAAAGTGGACTTTGAAGGAAAGGTATTCTTCAGTAGAATAAAGAAAGTTGATATTTATTGAGCTTATTATAATATAGTAAGGCATGGGAAGAATTTACAATCCATTATCTAATTTAAGTGTTAAAACCCTATGAGACAGGTTTTATTGTTCCATTTCTTTTAATCTTTGAGAAGTGAGACATAACTTTTCTAACTGTGAAAAGTGTCCCAAATTTTATTGTCTTCCAGAGTGTACCATCTTAGAGGGCTCCTTAAGAGAAAGTTTGGGTATGGAGAAGGACTTGGATCTAAGACAGGGCGGCTGGATGTCTCAGGGATGGTGACATTATACTAGTTTAAACTGGAAACTAAAGGCAACTAGGAAAGAAGATGGTAAACCTAGGTACAAATTGCCCCAGGATCAGTAGATGAGGAAATCATCCACTATCCAGTTAAGTGCTAAATGCTTTAGCAAGTTTATTAGTTGTAGTGTGCCTGGAAAAACAAGAGGCTACAGGAAAAGAAGAGATATCACTCCTTAAACACTCCAAGCATATCCCTATATCAAGACCTGTGCCCCTTGCCTTTGTTGCTGTGACGTTATCCCTCAAAACATTTACATGGTGCACCTCTGAAAACTCAAATGTCACACCTTTGTGACTGCTTTATCTTAATGTTACTATTTGCATTCCCAGAGAATCAGGCTCCAGCGACTGCATAGCAAGAATGAAAGCTGAAGCACTGCCACCTGGTGTCCTGCTAAATGTTTTGTGAGGCTGACACTGGGCACTTTGCTGCCATCTAGTGGTCATGGGTTAAATTGCGGGCAAACCCTGTCACTTGTACTCTGTGCCTGGAGAATCCCATGGACTGAAGAGCCTGAGTGGCTATAGTCCAAAGATTTCAAAGACTAAGAGGCTAAGCATGTACGCATGCACGCTAGTCACAGTAGGGTCTGCCAATGTTCAACCAAAGTCAGTAAACGTCTCAATGCAGAAATCATAGGAGAGAGAAGATTTGGGACAACTGGCTGGTTTTTAATCTTTGCCTGCTGCTGCTGCTGCTTGCTGCTGCTGCTGCTAAGTCGCTTCAGTCATGTCCGACTCTGTGCGACCCCATAAACGGCAGCCCATCAGGCTCCCCCATCCCTGGGATTCTCCAGGCAAGAACACTGGAGTGGGTTGCCATTTCCTTCTCCAATGCATGAAAGTGAAAAGAGAAAGTGAAGTCACTCAGTCGTGTCCGACTCTTAGCGACCCCATGGACTGCAGCCTACTAGGTTCCTCCATCCATGGGATTTTCCAGGCAAGATTACTGGCCAGATGTGAAAATGATTGACTTCAAATGGCAAATATTGGGTTGGCCAAAAAGTATATTCATGTTTTCTTGTAACATCTTACATGCTATGATTTTGGCTGGCAAGTAATAGGCTACCTTGGAAAGGAAGCTCAGAATTATTGCACAAAGGGTTGTTTTCTTTTTCCCTTCTTCTTCTGCTAAGTGAAATAGTTTCTACTGCTCTGTCCTTTCTTGTAGTATACTATAGAAATATTCTGAGAATGGGAGCAAGACCCAAAACTGGGGAAAAAACTAAGCAAATACTGCTTAGTATACTCACTTCAACAACAACTCAATCTCTCAATATAACACCCTAATGAACTGATTTTCCCTGAACAGTAAGAACATGATAGACCATGGAACCTTATGAAAATACATAAAATCTACCATTTAAACTGCCAAATATACCTCAAAAAATATTAAGCTCTATCTTATGGAGAGACTCCTTTGCAATTTGAGAGTCTGGCTCCCCAGTCCTCAGCGTTCCGTGCATTGCCTGTAGCTGACTGAGAGCCCACGCTGGGGCAGTGCTGTGCGAGGCGATTTTCAGGTGTGTTCTCACTCAGCTCCTATCCTAACCCTTCAAGTTGGGTCCACACTACTTTAGGGAGGCAGTGTAACAGTGCTTGAGATGGAAGACTTGGATTATGTTTCCAGACCTACCACTCATTAGTTGAGTGATCTTGGGAGTATCACTTAATTATTTTTATGCATCAGTTTCTTCATATCTGCAAGGTGGATATTGATAGACTCTACCATGCAGGGTTCTTAGGAGAAGTGAATGAGATGATGAATGCCACTGTGAGCCCAGTGCCCAGCAGAAGGATACTGACTATTCACAGAAATGGAAATTGAACATGAGAGAGGTTCAATACCTTGCCTGGTGTTACAGAGTAAGGGTCAGAGTGGAGCCCTCCCTCCATACCTTACTTAGAGCACAGGCCTTTCCTTATCCCAAGAGTAGCTCTCTATCTTAATACAGTATTGTATTGTCCTTGAAGTGCTTATCCAGTGCAATGGATGCTGTGCTGGTTTGATTCTTGATCAGGGAGCTAAGATCCCACATGCCTTGTCCCCACCCCCCCAAAAAATTAAAAAACCCAGAAGCAACATTGTAACAAATTCAATAAAGTCTTTAAAAATTATTGACATCAAGAAAATTCTTTTTAAAAAAAGAAAAATCAACAAGAAGACTCCTATTATTGTTAAAACATATAACCTCTGACATTTAAAACATTTACAGAATATCATTAACGTAGGGGCATGACAAATTCCAAACACGATATGCTCCATACCAGATAGATAAGTGTTCTAATTCTTACTACGCCACTTCCCTGATATTTCACCTTGAGTTAATCACCCAAACTCTTTGAGCTATTTGTTATTTGTAAATTAGGAATAATAGTATCTGTATTGTGTGACTTTCATATTAGAATAATGTACATGCAGCAAAGGAAAATTCAGCACATTATGTGGGTGAACATTTCTATTTGGGGAATTTGAAAGTTTTAAAAATTTTGTTTAAAATACATATAAAGATTCTTAACCAAAGCAGGATTCATGTCACATATTACCATCCCACTCTCTGAAGGTGAATAGTAGCAGTCCATGATTAAGCAGCCCACTTCTGAAAGGTTGTCAGTTCTCTTTGTATAGTGAGCTCATCTCAATGTTTGTGAAGTTGGTCTCAAGAAAGCAGTGTTTGATCCCTCATTTTGAACCACAGTCAACTGATTCTAGGGCAGAAATGGTTGGTGTGTTTTTAGCACATGTGTGTGGTCTTGTCTCTGATTGGTTGGGCATCCAGGTACAGAAACCTATTTTCTGAAGCAGCATGTTTCACAGATCTAGGCTGCAGAACGTTCCTCTCCTGAGGATACTTGATCAAGACAAATGGAGAGGAACACTTTGCTAGCCTCATGGCTGATCCCGTGGCTTCATCTTGGCCATAAGTCCTGGGGCTGCTGAAGACATTCTGAACAGTCTGGGGTGGTGATGGGGAAGGAGGGAGATGCAGTCAGGCACCTCAAGATTCGAATATTTGGGAATGTATGAAAGCAATGAACACTGTAGAGAAATCAGTTTCTATGTGTGACCTTATCTTTCTGAACAGGAGTGAGCAGCCTCTTGACTGTGGAACAGCGTCCTCCCTTGCTGTGGGTTCAGGAAGGAGAAAGCACCAATTTTACCTGCAGTTTCCCTTCCAGCTCTTTCTATGCTTTACACTGGTACAGATGGGAACCTGCAAAGAGCCTGAAGAACTTGTTTGTAATAAGTGTAAATGGGGATGAAAAGAAGCAAGGACGAGTGAGAGTCACTCTGAATACTAAGGAGGGCTACAGCTCCATGTACATCAGAGGATCCCAGCCTGAAGACTCAGCCACATACCTCTGTGCCTCCACATAGTGCCCCTCAGCGCTCTGCAGCCCATACCCAAACCTGTGCCTGCTGCTGCTCTGGGACCAGCATTGACGAAGAGCCATTGTCTGGAGGAAAAGGGAAATTCAATGAATGACAGTGCTTTTGTAATCAGGGGGAAATGCAGACATAGATAAACAGGCATTCCAGTCACTGTAGCTTCCTCAACTAACTGGACTGTTCCTAAACATCACTAATCTCCACTACCACCAGTATACTGGCCATATCATTAATTCCAATTCCTAGCCTCCTCTTTCCCTGTGATTACAAGTAAACTAGATAGTTTTCAAACCTATCTAAAATAATGTGGTTATACCTGGGTAATATTTACCCCTCACTATTGCTACATCCTAAGAGCTAGTCTTTATGGTATTTCCTTATGTGCATGAATGTAATATGGGGATATGCTGTCTCACACATCTGGCATGGAAGTCTGCATGTTTTATACCAGAACAGTCAATTCTGTCTCATTTAACTCATTGGAGATTTTGGTTTTGCTTTGGTTCAAACTTCCCACTACAGGGACTTCTGTATGTCATTTCTTTACTATGTGGCTGTTTGCATTTTGAAAAATTGCTGTGAATTCTGGAAGAAGCATTGATAGGGGAAATTCACTACCAAACTTGGTCTCTCCCCCAGTTTATATTGTAATTGTGATTAATGAATAAGTAAGGGAACTCTAGGATCTGAGTTTCTTATTTAGTAATTTCCGGGTATATGAAGCTGATGAATTATCTGATCCTGTGCTCATTTTTCAGATTTCCAAATAGCCCACCAGTTTAATACCATATTGGGCTCCTCTGATGGCTCAGATGGTAAAGAATCTGCCTACAATGGAGGAGAGCCATGTTCGATCCCTGGGTCAGGAAGATCCCCTGGAGGAGGGAATGGCTACCCATATGCTTGCCTGGATAATTCCATGGGCAGAGGAGCCTGGTGGGCTATAGTCCATGGGGTCACAAAGAGTTGGACACGACTGAGTGACTAACAGTTTCACTTAATACCACATTGGTGCTTTGCTGCTGCTTAGTCGCTTCAGGTGTGTCCGACTCTGAGCTATGGACACTATGGACGGTAGCCCGCCAGGCTGCTCTGGCAGAGGCTGCTAATTCTGGGGTCTTTCTGGGGTTTGTCAACATGAATTAACTTGCTTCTGGGCCTCTTCATCTTATAGCTTATGTTTTCAGGTTTCTCTGAAGAATCCCAGGGATAGGGGAGCCTGGTGGACTGCTGTCTATGGGGTCACACAGAGTCGGACACGACTAAAGCGACTTAGCAGCAGCAGCAGCAGCCCCACCATACACATCAGTAATTAATATCCAGCCTCTGTCCAGCCCCCTGAATTACGTTGTTATTGTGCTCTCTCTCTTTCATAAATTTATACTTTAAAAAATCTGTTAGTGTCATTATGTTTAGGAAAGATAATACATATTATAAAAACAATACTGGTTTGCATACAAACCCCTCAGACCAAAACTATCTAAGAGACATTCATGTGAAAGATTTCTTTGTCAAAGATCATTCACAAGGCAGTAATGAATCTGTTTGTCCATCAGATTGCAAATGGTTGAATCCGTTTTGCTATATGCACATGCATAGAACTGGAAGGTAGAGCATAGAAGTGAGAGAGGTGAACCTGTAGTTCATTGTACAGTAGTGTTGATGGAATTAAACAACACGCAAGAAAAGAGCTGCTGGTCAACTTCCCAAACTGGATCTTCAACATTATGGGCATAAAGATCAATGGAAGAAATTTCTAATACTATCAGTGAAGACCCTCTGTTTTAGCTAACTCTGAATTGGTAGAAACAAAAAGCACAGAGAAAAAGCAAGGACAAAATTTGTCTGTACTGTGTGTTGCTGCAACACAGTGCTTCATGTATTTTTCATACCAAAGAACATATAGAAACTGATTACATTTGTACAGCACTTGGATATAGAATGCTGCTTGAAACTGACCTGTGATTCCACATTCCCTGGGTTCTTCCTCACCTTAGGAGGTAAGGAGATAAAGCACTTTCCACACAGGTAATCAATTCCTGGATGCAGAGGCACATAATTTGGAAAATCTATTCTTATAAACCTAGGGAAAATGCAAACCTGGAAATGAGATTCCTTAAAAAATACCTGTGTCTTTATGAAAGTCATATACAACCAAGAAAACATGCACCAAACTTTTCAGTTTCTTTGGGTTCTCAAATGGATTTGAAATTGAAAATATTCTGTTGTGTTAGTTATAGAGATACAGATCTGACCTCTTAAATAGTCCCTCATTTTTTAAAGTCACATGGAGTGATAAGAATGAGTGAAATATAAAAATCAAATTGAACAAGGAAAGCTCACATCTCCCTGTTTACTGTAGGGCCCCAACATGAGCAACAAACCACCTGCTCCTGTTCTGTGGGGCCCAAGGCTCTCATCACACCTGAGCTGATGCTGCTACTGCTGCTACTGCTGCTAAGTCGCTTCAGTCATGTCTGACTCTGTGCGACCCCGTAGATGGCAGACCACCAGTCTCTCCCATACCTGGGGTTCTCCAGGCAAGAACACTGGAGTGGGTTGCCATTTCCTTCTCCAGTGCATGAAAGTGAAAAGTGAAAGTGAAGTCTCTGCCATGTCCGACTCTTAGCAACCCCATGGACTGCAGCCCACCAGGCTCCTCCGTCCATGGGATTTTCCAGGCAAGAGTACTGGAGTGGGTTGCCATTGCCTTCTCTGATCACACCTGAGTATCACCAGCTAATCTTCTGTGCTAAGGCAGGAGCACTCAGACCACACGTGAAATGAAGTTTGGTGAAACAGACAGATGTTTCAGGTCCAGCTCTTAGAGACAATCAGAAATTAGAGAGAGGAAAAACACATTTCATTTTTGCTAATATCTCACAAGTCTTCAACAGGATTCTCTTCATGAGCTTTAGTGTCATCACATTTTGCTGCACAACAAACCACCTCAAAACTTACTGTTTAATTATCTCATGATACCTCTGCTCCATGCGGTGAAACGGGGCTCAATTGCACTGGAATCCCTCAATTTACTCACTTAATTAGTGGGGTTGACTGGAAGCTGAGGCTCAACTGAAATCTCAGAGGCCCGGGCTCATCTCTTCTTCAGACATTCTCAGGAGTGACCATGGCCCGTACATGTGATCTCTCTCTGTGATCCTGAGGGAAGCTGGGCAGCTTACACTCTGCCTCGGGGCTTCCAAAATTGCAGAAGTGTCAACTGCCAAAGAGTCGCCACCTTTCGCCTCAGAACTGGCATGATGTTAACTTCTGCTCATCTGTTTACTACAGTAAGTCATGCAGCCAGCCTGGACTCAGTGTGTACGGGGGCTACACAAGGTCCCAGATATCAGGGAGCAAGGATCACTGGAGGTAACTTTGGCCACTAGCTTCCATGTGAGCTGATAGGATAAATACATTCCTTGTGGCAAACTGGCACCAGAGTGCTAATGAAGCACATAAACCTTAATAGTCATCAAGGTCATGTCAGTTTACTTCTCAAATAGCACCCACACCCACTTCCTCATCTCTATACTCCTTGCAGCTCCCCTAATCCAAGCATTTAGCACCTCTGACTTGGATAACTGCAAAGGCCTCTTCACACTCTTCTTGCCTTTATTCTCAACTCTTTGGCTCTGACTTCTACATGACCACAGAGTTTATACATATATAGGAGAAGGAAATGGCAACCCACTCCAGTATTCTTGCCTGGGAAATCCCATGGACAGAGGAGCCTGGCGTGCTGCAGTTCATGGGGTTAATAAGAATTGGACATGACTTAGTGACTGAACAACAATAACAATAACTGAATAACAATAGCAACAATAATAATAATAACATAAAATTAGTTCTCTTCCTGCTCATCTTTGGATAATGAGGAGCCATTAGAAATTGTAAAGATCAAACTTTATATTAAGAATTACAAGGCAATGTACAATTTTTCCCTGAGTTACTTCTAGTTTTCCCATTCACCCTTTTCTGCCTCATACTCTAGATGTACATCAGCCATTTTAAAATAAAACCATTTATGCTGATATTAAGCTTTTTCCTTAATCTGAACCTTTGTGGATGTTGTCCTCTCTGGTCAGAATAGTTTTTCCCAGGTACTTGTATAAAACACATATATGTTCTCAACCCTTACAGCCGAGTTCAAGCAACATTATTTCTTATGTGAAATCATAGAGGATAATATTGCTAACTTTTAATTATAAATATCCTTGGATCTGGTCCCCTCTTGAGATGGTTTGACAAGAATATTTGCTAATGAGGTCCATCTTATATTTATTATATTTGTCATTCAAATTGTTTTTGAATTTTCAAATTTATATTTATTATATTATTATATTTATCATTCAAATTGTTTCCTACAAGACATGAAGAGATTCCTTTTAGTCCACAAACCAAAGCACGGTCAGTTTCCCTTCTTTTCATTTAGCAAATATTCCTTCACAGCACAAGACCCAGAGATAGGCTATAGCAAATACAATGGTGTGAGTTGGGAAAGGGCAATCTTCTCCAGTGGGTAACTATTCTGTCTTGGTTTACATTCTTCTGTGTAAACTGCGGCAGGGCTCCTGATCTGCATGAAGACGAGGGAACTTTTAAAGCATCCCCAAGTGCTGCTCCAGACCCACTGCTCTTTTAGGGTGGAGGTGGAGCCTTTATCAACATAGCATTGCTAGATTTGTCTTCATTTGGGGGTCCAAATCCAACATGGCTAAAAAGGAAAAGTTATCCCAATTATGTGCATTTCAAAGAACTTTGTTAGAACCCCAGGGTTACTAGAAGGAAAGAAATCTTAAAAATTAGGGCAGAAATAAATGCAAAAGAAACAAAAGAGACCATAGCAAAAATCAACAAAGCCAAAAGCTGGTTCTTTGAAAGGATAAATAAAATTGACAAACCATTAGCCAGACTCATCAAGAAACAAAGGGAGAAAAATCAAATCCATAAAATTAGAAATGAAAAAGGAGAGATCACAACAGACAATACAGAAATACAAAGGATCATAAGAGACTACTATCAACAATTATATGCCAATAAAATGGACAACGTGGAAGAAATGGACAAATTCTTAGGAAAGTGCAACTTCCCAAAACTCGACCAGGAAGAAATAGAAAATCTTAACAGATCCATTACAAGCACAGAAATTGAAACTGTAATCAAAAATCTTCCAGCAAACAAAAGCCCAGGTCCAGATGGCCTCACACCTGAATTCTACCAAAAATTTAGAGAAGAGCTAACACCTATCCTACTCAAACTCTTCCAGAAAATTGCAGAGGAAGGTAAACTTCCAAACTCATTCTATGAGGCCACCATCACCCTAATACCAAAACCTGACAAAGATCCCACAAAAAAAGAAAACTACAGGCCAATATCACTGATGAACATAGATGCAAAAATCCTCAACAAAATTCTAGCAAACGGAATCCAACAACACATTAAAAAGATCATACACCATGACCAAATGGGCTTTATCCCAGGCATGCAAGGATCCTTCAATATCCGCAAATCAATCAAGGTAATACACCACATTAACAAATTGAAAAATAAAAACCATATGATTATCTCAATAGATGCAGAGAAAGCCTTTGACAAAATTCAACATCCATTTATGATCAAAACTCTCCAGAAAGCAGAAATAGAAGGAACATACCTCAATATAATAAAAGCTATATATGACAAACCCACAGCAAACATTATCCTCAATGGTGAAAAATTGAAAGCATTTCCTCTAAAGTCAGGAACAAGACAAGGGTGCCCACTTTCATCATTACTATTCAACACAGTTTTGGCCATGGCAATCAGAGCAGAAAAAGAAATAAAAAGAATCCAAATTGGAAAAGAAGAAGTAAAACTCTCACTGTTTGCAGATGACATGATCCTCTACATAGAAAACCCTAAAGACTCCACCAGAAAATTATTAGAATTAATCAATGAATATAGTAAAGTTGCAGAATATAAAATCAACAAACAGAAATCCCTTGCATTCCTATACACTAATAATGAGAAAACAGAGAGAGAAATAAAGGAAACAATTCCATTCACCATTGCAACGGAAAGAATAAAATACTTAGGAATATATCTACCTAAAGAAACTAAAGACCTATATATAGAAAACTATAAAACACTGGTGAAAGAAATCAAAGAAGACACTAATACATGGAGAAATATACCATGTTCATGGATTGGAAGAATCAATATAGTGAAAATGAGTATACTACCCAAAGCAATTTATAGATTCAATACAATCCCTATCAAGCTACCAACGGTATTCTTCACAGAGCTAGAACAAATAATTTCACAATTTGTATGGAAATACAAAAAACCTCGAATAGCCAAAGCGATCTTGAGAAAGAAGAATGGAACTGGGGGAATCAACCTGCCTGACTTCAGGCTCTACTACAAAGCCACAGTCATCAAGATAGTATGGTACTAGCACAAAGACAGAAATATAGATCAATGGAACAAAATAGAAAGCCCAGAGATAAATCCATGCACATATGGACACCTTATCTTTGACAAAGGAGGCAAGAATATACAATGGATTAAAGACAATCTCTTTAACAACTGGTGCTGGGAAAACTGGTCAATCACTTGTAAAAGAATGAAACTAGAACACTTTCTAACACC
This sequence comes from Bos taurus, assembly GCF_002263795.3. Classification (NCBI taxonomy): domain Eukaryota; kingdom Metazoa; phylum Chordata; class Mammalia; order Artiodactyla; family Bovidae; genus Bos; species Bos taurus. The sequence continues at coordinate 23,713,438 of NC_037337.1, read as the reverse complement.
ATACACAAAAATAAACTCAAAATGGATTAAAGATCTAAATGTAAGACCAGAAACTATAAAACTCCTAGAGGAGAACATAGGCAAAACACTCTCTGACATACATCACAGCAGGATCCTCTATGACCCACCTCCCAGAATATTGGAAATAAAAGCAAAAATAAACAAATGGGACCTAATTAAACTTAAAAGCTTCTGCACAACAAAGGAAACTCTAAGCAAGGTGAAAAGACAGACTTCAGAATGGGAGAAAATAATAGCAAATGAAGCAACTGACAAACAACTAATCTCAAAAATATACAAGCAAATCCTACACTCAATTCCAGAAAAATGAATGACCCAATCAAAAAATGGGCCAAAGAACTAAATAGACATTTCTCCAAAGAAGACATACAGATGGCTAACAAATGCATGAAAAGATGCTCAACATCACTCATTATCAGAGAAGTGCAAATCAAAACCACTATGAGGTACCATTTCATGCCAGTCAGAATGGCTGTGAGCCAAGTCTACAAGCAATAAATGCTGGAGAGGGTGTGGAGAAAAGGGAACCCTCTTACACTGTTGGTGGGAATGCAAACTAGTACAGCCACTATGGAGAACAGTGTGGAGATTCCTTAAAAAACTGGAAATAGACCTGCCTTATGATCCAGCAATCCCACTGCTGGGCATACACACTGAGGAAACCAGAAGGGAAAGAGACACCTGTACCCCAATGTTCATCACAGCACTGTTTATAATAGCCAGGACATGGAAGCAACCTAGATGTCCATCAGCAGATGAATGGAAAAGAAAGCTATGGTACATATACACAATGGAGTATTACTCAGCCATTAAAAAGAATTCATTAGAATCAGTTCTAATGAGGTGGATGAAACTGGAGCCTATTATACAGAGTGAAGTAAACCAGAAAAAAAAAAAAAAACACCAATACAGTATACTAACGCATATATATGGAATTTAGAAAGATAGTAACAATAACCCTGTATGTGAAACAGCAAAAGAGACACTGATGTATAGAACAGTCTTTTGGATTCTGTGGAAGAGGGAGAGGGTGGGATGATTTGGGAGAATGGCATTGAAACATGTATAATATCATATATGAAACACGTCGCCAGTCCAGGTTTGATGCACGATACTGGATGCTTGGAGCTGGTGCACTGGGACGACCCAGAGGGATGGTATGGGGAGGGAGGAGGGAGGAGGGTTCAGGGTGGGGAACACGTGTATACCTGTGGTGGATTCATTTTGATATATAGCAAACCAATACAATACTGTAAAGTTAAAACAAAAAGAACTTTGTTAACTCATGGCATTTTCCTTTTCCATTACATCTGAAACCTGCTATTCTTTCTGTTTCTATGTATAAAGTAATTCAGATTCAGATTTACTTTTGACTTTAAAGAAGTTTTGAGATGTCTACCATTTATATAACTGCATGGCAACACTTCAAAGACATTAAGCATCCTATAGTGAGCTGGAGGGCGGGCCCCGAAAACTACATTCACATCCTAATCCACGGAAACTTTGAATGTGAATTTATTTAACAAAGAAACTTTTCAAATGTAATTGAGAAAAGGGTATCAAAATCAAATCATACTGGATTATCTTGGTGGGGCCTCAATCCAGTGACAAGTGTCTTTTTAAGAGACACACAGGTGAGGCCTTGTGAGGTCTTCTCAATGGAGGAGGAGGTTGGAGGTATACAGTCACTAGCAAAGGAGGACCTGGGGCCACCAGAAGCCAGAAGAGGCAAGGAAGGATTCTCTCCTAGACCATTTAGAAGGAGTATGTTCCTGCTGACACCTTGTTTTCAGACTTCTGACCTCCAGCTTGTAGGGAACCAATTATTTTTTGGAGCCATCAAATTTGTGATAATTTGTAATGGTAGAACAAGGGCTACTGGGGCTAACACAGTTTTCCAAAGGTAACATTTCTAAATATCTACAAGCAACTCCTGATAGTTTGTATTCATGGAAAGGCATTTTTTAATTACTTTAAAAAGTAATTAATTAAATTGCTCTTTGGGACATTTGCATTCAAATTCTCACATAAGTAAACATACACATTTATTTATCATTCAACAAATGCTTGAGTAACCACTATTTACCAGGTATTACTGTATCCCAAAGAAAGGCAATGTCAAAGAATGCTCAAACTACTGCACAATTGCACTCATCTCACACGCTAGTAAAGTAATATTCAAAATTCTCTAAGCCAGGATTCAGCAGTACGTGAACCATGAACTTCTAGTTGTTGAAGCTGGTTTTAGGAAAGGCAGAGGAACCAGAGATAAAATTGCCAACATCCACTGGATCATCGAAAAAGCAAGAGAATTCCAGAAAAACATCTATTTCTGCTTTATTGACTATGCCAAAGCCTTTGACTGTGTGGATCACAATAAACTGTGGAAAATTCTGAAAGAGATGGGAATACCAGACCACCTGACCTGCCTCTTGAGAAACCTGTATGCAGCTCATGAAGCAACCGTTAGAACTGGGCACGGAACAATAGATTGTTTCCAAATAGGAAAAGGAATACGTCAAGGCTGTATATTGTCACCCTGCTTATTTAACTTCTATGCAGAGAACATCATGAGAAATGCTGGGCTGGAAGAAGCACAAGCTGGAATCAAGATTGCTGGGAGAAATATCAATAACCTCAGATATGCAGATGACACCACCCTTACGGCAGAATGTGAAGAGGAACTAAAAAGCCTCTTGATGAAGGTGAAAGAGGAGAGTGAAAAAGTTGGCTTAAAGCTCAACATTCAGAAAACGAAGATCATGGCATCCAGTCCCATCACTTCATGGGAAATAGATGGGGAAACAGTGGAAATGGTGTCAGACTTTATGTTTTTGAGCTCCAAAATCACTGCAGATGGTGACTGCAGCCATGAAATTAAAAGACGCTTACTCCTTGGAAGAAAAGTTATGATCAACCTGGATAACATATTGAGAAGCAGAGACATTACTTTGCCCACAAAGGTCCATCTAGACAAGGCTATGGTTTTTCCAATGGTCGTGTATGGATGTGAGAATTGGACTGTCACGAAAGCTGAGCGCTGAAGAATTGATGCTTTTAAAGTGTGGTATTGGAGAAGACTCTTGAGAGTCCCTTGGACTTCAAGGAGATCCAACCAGTCCATTCTAAATGAGATCAGCCCTGGGTGTTCTTTGGAAGGAATGATGCTAAAGCTGAAACTCCAGTGCTTTGTCCACCTCATGAGAAAAGTTGACTCATTGGAAAAGACTTTGATGCTGGGAGGGATTGGGGGCAGGAGGAGAAGGGGACTTCAGAGGATGAGATGGCTGGATGGCATCACTGACTCATTGGACGTGAGTCTGAGTGAACTTTGGGAGTTGGTGATGGACAGGGAGGCCTGGTGTGCTGCGATTCATGGGATCGCAAAGAGTTGGACACAACTGAGCGACTGAACTGAACTGAACCGTATCAGCAATTTTTGATCCAGTCACAGAGGGGCAGCATCTGCAAACATAGACACTCCGTGGGGAAGATGGGTGGGTAACATGTTGGTAAGTGATGGGCTGTCTCAAACTGCAGTCACTCCTTTCTTTTTTATTTCCCAAAGGCAGTCTAGACCAGGTTTCTATAGGTCTGGAAGAAGCTGATACAAGGGAAACCCTTTTAGGAGCACGCAGACTCAGCAACTCTTTCTGAAGAGGAAGAAAAGGGAGATGCTACTGTTACCACCAGTGTTGATCTTATGGATACAAATATCACGTGAGTTTGGGGTTTCCTTGATTGCTCCTAGAAAATTCATCACAGCGGAATCTTATCTGCAGGCAACTGTAGGAGTGGGATTTTTCTGATTGAGAGCAGGATGTTGAGGAAAAAAATGAAAACCAAAAAGTGGGAGATAGAGTTGGGGAGAGAGACATGGAAAGAAGGAGAAAATACACAAGAAGAATGAGAGACCATGACAGCTGAGAGAATGAACATCTAATCAGACTTTCTCTGTTACTTCCCTCTGTTTTCCTGAACAGAAATGAATAAATAACAGATAAAGCATTTTCCTGAATTCTTGCTTCTTCAAGAAGGAGAGAACTTCACCAGGTACTGCAATTCCTCAAGCATTTAAAGCAGCTTACAGTGGTATAAGCAGAGGCCTGGGGGCAGTCCTGTCCTCTTGATGATATTAGCTAAGGGTGGAGAAGTGAAGACGCAGCAGAGACTGACAGGTTGGCTTGGAGAGTCCAGACCAGCACAGCTCCCTGCACCTCACGGCTGCCCAGCTCTCAGATGCAAGAACCTACTTCTGTGCAGGGCACAGTGCTCTGGAAGCACCTGCTGTCTGTCCCCAAACCTCACTGTGGGCTCCAGGGTTTGCTCCTCCTCATCTTTCCTCAGCGCAGGGGCCACAGAAAGCTGAAGTCATGATGTCTATGAAGAAATTGAAGTTTTAATTAAAAAAAATCCCCAGACTCAGTGTCACTGAAGAATTCTGTCAAACATTGAAGCAGAATTAGCATGAATTATACACAGTTTCTTCTTTTTTTTTATTATTTTTAAATTAATTTTATTTTATTTTTAAACTTTACATAATTGTATTAGTTTTGCCAAATACCAAAATGAATCCGCCACAGGTATACATGTGTTCCCCATCCTGAACCCTCCTCCCTCCTCCCTCCCCATACCATCCCTCTGGGTCATCCCAGTGCACCAGCCCCAAGCATCCAGTATCGTGCATCGAACCTGGACTGGCGTCTCATTTCACACATGATATTTTACATGTTTCAATGCCATTCTCCCAAATCTTCCCACCCTCTCCCTCTTCCACAGAGTCCATAAGACTGTTCTATACATCAGTGTCTCTTTTGCTGTCTCGTACACAGGGTTATTGTTACCATCTTTCTAAATTCCATATATATGCATTAGTATACTGTATTGGTGTTTTTCCTTCTGGCTTACTTCACTCTGTATAATAGGTTCCAGTTTCATCCACCTCATTAGAACTGATTCAAATGTATTCTTTTTAATGGCTGAGTAATACTCCATTGTGTATATGTACCACTGCTTTCTTATCCATTCATCTGCTGATGGACATCTAGGTTGCTTCCATGTCCTGGCTATTATAAACAGTGCTGCGATGAACATTGGGGTACATGTGTCTCTTTCCCTTCTGGTTTCCTCAGTGTGTATGCCCAGCAGTGGGATTGCTGGATCATAAGGCAGGTATATTTCCAGTTTTTTAAGGAATCTCCACACTGTTCTCCATAGTGGCTCTACTAGTTTGCATTCCCACCAACAGTGTAAGAGGGTTCCCTTTTCTCCACACCCTCTCCAGCATTTATTATTTGTAGACTTTTGGATCGCAGCCATTCTGACTGGCATGAAATGGTATCTCATAGTGGTTTTGATTTGCATTTCTCTGATAATGAGTGATGTTGAGCATCTTTTCATGTATTTGTTAGCCATCTGTATGTCTTCTTTGGAGAAATGTCTATTTAGATCTTTGGCCCATTTTTTGGTTGGGTCATTTATTTTTCTGGAGTTGAGCTGTAGGAGTTGCTTGTATATTTTTGAGATTAGTTGTTTGTCCGTTGCTTCATTTGCTATTATTTTCTCCCATTCTGAAGGCTGTCTTTTCACCTTGCTAATAGTTTCCTTTGATGTGCAGAAGCTTTTAAGTTTAATTAGGTCCCATTTGTTTATTTTTGCTTTTATTTCCAATATTCTGGGAGGTGGGTCGTAGAGGATCCTGTTGTGATGTATGTCGGAGAGTGTTTTGCCTATGTTCTCCTCTAGGAGTTTTATAGTTTCTGGTCTTACATTTAGATCTTTAATCCATTTTGAGTTTATTTTTGTGTATGGTGTTAGAAAGTGTTCTAGTTTCATTCTTTTACAAGTGGTTGACCAGATTTCCCAGCACCACTTGTTAAAGAGATTGTCTTTAATCCATTGTATATTCTTGCCTCCTTTGTCAAAGATAAGGTGTCCATATGTGCGTGGATTTATCTCTGGGCTTTCTATTTTGTTCCATTGATCTATATTTCTGTCTTTGTGCCAGTACCATACTGTCTTGATAACTGTGGCTTTATAGTAGAGCCTGAAGTCAGGTAGGTTGATTCCTCCAGTTCCATTCTTCTTTCTCAAGATCACTTTGGCTATTCGAGGTTTTTTATATTTCCATACAAATTGTGAAATTATTTGTTCTAGCTCTGTGAAGAGTACTGTTGGTAGCTTGATAGGGATTGCATTGAATCTATAAATTGCTTTGGGTAGTATACTCATTTTCACTATATTGATTCTTCCAATCCATGAACATGGTCTATTTCTCCATCTATTAGTGTCCTCTTAGATTTCTTTCACCAGTGTTTTATACTTTTCTATATATAGGTCTTTAGTTTCTTTAGTAGATATATTCCTAAGTATTTTATTCTTTCCGTTGCAATGGTGAATGGAATTGTTTCCTTAATTTCTCTTTCTGTTTTCTCATTATTAGTGTATAGGAATGCAAGGGATTTCTGTTTGTTGATTTTATATCCTGCAACTTTACTGTAGTCATTGATTAGTTCTAGTAATTTTCTAGAGGAGTCTTTAGGGTTTTCTATGTAGAGGATCATGTCATCTGCAAACAGTGAGAGTTTTACTTCTTCTTTTCCAATTTGGATTCCTTTTATTTCTTTTTCTGCTCTGATTGCTGTGGCCAAAACTTCCAAAACTATGTTGAATAGTAATGGTGAAAGTGGGCACCCTTGTCTTGTTCCTGACTTTAGAGGAAATGCTTTCAATTTTTCACCATTGAGGATAATGTTTGCTGTGGGTTTGTCATATATAGCTTTTATTATGTTGAGGTATGTTCCTTCTATTCCTGCTTTCTGGAAGGTTTTTATTATACATGGATGTTGAATTTTGTCAAAGGCTTTCTCTGCATCTATTGAGATAATCATATGGTTTTTATTTTTCAATTTGTTAATGTGGTGTATTACATTGATTGATTTGTGGATATTGAAGGATTCTTGCATGCCTGGGATAAAGCCCATTTGGTCATGGTGTATGATCTTTTTAATGTGTTGTTGGATTCTGATTGCTAGAATTTTGTTGAGGATTTTTGCATCTATGTTCATCAGTGATATTGGCCTGTAGTTTTCTTTTTTTGTGGGATCTTTGTCAGGTTTTGGTATTAGGGTGATGGTGGCCTCATAGAATGAGTTTGGAAGTTTACATTCCTCTGCAATTTTCTGGAAGAGTTTGAGTAGGATAGGTGTTAGCTCTTCTCTAAATTTTTGGTAGAATTCAGCTGTGAGGCCATCTGGACCTGGGCTTTTGTTTGCTGGAAGATTTTTGATTACAGTTTCAATTTCTGTGCTTGTGATGGGTCTGTTAAGGTTTTCTATTTCTTCCTGGTCGAGTTTTGGGAAGTTGTACTTTTCTAAGAATTTGTCCATTTCTTCCACGTTGTCCATTTTATTGGCATATAATTGTTGATAGTAGTCTCTTATGATCCTTTGTATTTCTGTGTTGTCTGTTGTGATCTCTCCATTTTCGTTTCTAATTTTATTGATTTGATTTTTCTCCCTTTGTTTCTTGATGAGTCTGGCTAATGGTTTGTCAATTTTATTTATCCTTTCAAAGAACCAGCTTTTGGCTTTGTTGATTTTTGCTATGGTCTCTTTTGTTTCTTTTGCATTTATTTCTGCTCTAATTTTTAAGATTTCGTTCCTTCTACTAACCCTGGGGTTCTTCATTTCTTCCTTTTCTAGTTGCTTTAGGTGTAGAGTTAGGCTATTTATTTGACTTTTTTCTTGTTTCTTGAGGTGTGCCTGTATTGCTATGAACTTTCCCCTTAGGACTGCTTTTACTGTGTCCCACAGGTTTTGGGTTGTTGTGTTTTCATTTTCATTCGTTTCTATGTAAATTTTGATTTCTTTTTTGATTTCTTCTGTGATTTGTTGGTTATTCAGCAGGGTGTTGTTCAGCCTCCATATGTTGGAATTTTTAATAGTTTTTCTCCTGTAATTGAGATCTAATCTTACTGCATTGTGGTCAGAAAAGATGCTTGGAATGATTTCTATTTGTTTGAATTTACCAAGGCTAGCTTTATGGCCCAGGATGTGATCTATCCTGGAGAAGGTTCCATGTGTGCTTGAGAAAAAGGTGAAATTCATTGATTTGGGATGAAATGTCCTATAGATATCAATTAGGTCTAACTGGTCTATTGTATTTTTTAAAGTTTGTGTTTCCTTGTTAATTTTCTGTTTAGTTGATCTATCCATAGGTGTGAGTGGGGTATAAAAGTCTCCCACTATTATTGTGTTATTGTTCATTTCTCCTTTCATACTTGTTAGCATTTGTCTTACATACTGCGGTGCTCCCGTGTTGGGTGCATATATATTTATAATTGTTATATCTTCTTCTTGGATTGATCCTTTGATCATTATGTAGTGACCTTCTTTGTCTCTTTTCACAGCCTTTGTTTTAAGGTCTATTTTATCTGATATGAGTATTGCTACTCCTGCTTTCTTTTGGTCCCTATTGGCATGGAAAATCTTTTTCCAGCCCTTCACTTTCAGTCTGTATGTGTCCCCTGTTTTGAGGTGGGTCTCCTGTAGACAACATATGTAGGGGTCTTGTTTTTGTATCCATTCAGCCAGTCTTTGTCTTTTGGTTGGGGCATTCAACCCATTTACGTTTAAGGTAATTACTGATAAGTATGATCCCGTTGCCATTTACTTTATTGTTTTGGGTTCGAATTTATACACTATTTTTGTGTTTCCTGTCTAGAGAATATCCTTTAGTATTTGTTGGAGACCTGGTTTGGTGGTGCTGAATTCTCTCATCTTTTGCTTGTCTGAAAAGCTTTTGATTTCTCCTTCATACCTGAAGGAGTACCTTGCTGGGTACAATAATCTGGGCTGTAGGTTATTTTCGTTCATCATTTTAAGTATATCTTGCCATTCCCTCCTGGCTTGAAGAGTTTCTATTGAAAGATCAGCTGTTATCCTTATGGGAATTCCCTTGTGTGTTATTTGTTGTTTTTCCCTTGCTGCTTTTAATATTTGTTCTTTGTGTTTGATCTTTGTTAATTTGATTAATATGTGTCTTGGGGTGTTTTGCCTTGAGTTTATCCTGTTTGGGACTCTCTGGGTTTCTTGGACTTGGGTGATTATTTCCTTCCCCAGTTTAGGGAAGTTTTCCACTATTATCTCCTCAAGTATTTTCTCATGGTCTTTCTTTTTGTCTTCTTCTTCTGGGACCCCTATGATTCAAATGTTGTAGCATTTAATATTGTCCTGGAGGTCTCTGAGATTGTCCTCATTTCTTTTAATTTGTTTTTCTTTTATTCTCTCTGATTCATTTATTTCTACAATTCTATCTTCTAATTCACTAATCCTATCTTCTGCCTCTGTTATTCTACTATTTGTTGCCTCTAGAGTGTTTTTAATTTCATTTATTGCATTATTCATTATATATTGGCTCTTTTTTATTTCTTCTAGGTCCTTGTTAAACCTTTCTTGCATCTTCTCAATCCTTGTCTCCAAGCTATTTATCTGTGATTCCATTTTAATTTCAAGATTTTGGATCAATTTCATTATCATTATTCAGAATTCTTTATCAGGTAGATTCCCTATCTCTTCCTCTTTTGTTTGGTTTGGTGGGCATTTATCCTGTTCCTTTATCTGCTGGGTATTCCTCTGTCTCTTCATCTTGTTTAAATTGCTGAGTTTGGGGTGTCCTTTCTGTATTCTGGCCGTTTGTGGAGTTCTCTTTATTGTGGCTTTTCCTCGCTGTGTGTGGGTTTGTACAGGTGGCTTGTCAAGGTTTCCTGGTTAGGGAAGCTTGTGTCGGTGTTCTGATGGGTGGAGCTGTATTTCTTCTCTCTCCTTTTGAAGAGTTGGGTTGCTTTTCTGGGTGCCTGATGTCCTCTGCCGGCATTCAGAAGTTGTTTTGTGGAATTTACTTGACGTTTAAATGCTCTTTTGATGAATTTGTGGGGGAGAAAGTGTTCTCCCCGTCCTACTCCTCTGCCGTCTTCAGTTTCTTCTTTTTTTATTTACTAAAATCTTTATTGAACTTCTACTACTTAAACATTACTTGTGCTATGCTCAAAGATCTCTTTTTTTGATGTTTTAAATTTTTTTTAAGTTTTATTTTATTTTATTTTTTAACTTTACAATAGAAAGAAAGTAATTCTTCACTCATTTTATGAGGCTAATATTACCCTGATGCCAAAGTCAGACAAAGACCATAAAGAACTGAAAAGTTAAGGGAAATATCTTTTATCTAGAAGATAGACACAAATTTCTTAAAATATTTTAGCAAGTACAATTCATTGTTATGTAAATTGAGTAATATACGAAGCACAAATGTAATTTCTTTCAAGGGTGCAAGACACTTTAATATTGAAAATCAGTGGATAGAATTCATCATATTACCAGGGTAGAAAAGAAGAATCATATCATCATATTAATCTAGTCAGAAAAAAAGGATTTGCAAAAATTCAGTAGTAAATTATGGTGAAAACTCTGAGAATCACAAGAATAGTGGGGAATTTCCTCAATAGCTAATGGTATTCTTACTAATAAAAGACTATAATTTTTTTCTAAGAAAGAGAAAAAAACCAGAGTGTCCATTCTTGTCACTCTTTTGGTACAGTGCTAGATGTTGGAGCAAGAAATAAAGAAAGTAGATGTAATGATCTTACAGAGTTGAAAGAAGAAGTAAAACTGCCACTATTTGCTGGTAACATGATTATCTATGTAGAAAATACAAAGACTATACCCCTAAATTTATATTAGGGAAATCCAAATTAAAACTACAAAGAGATATCACTTCACATATATCATAAGGGCTAAAATTAAAAATACTGACAATACCAAGTTCTGGCAAGGATGCAAAGAAGCTGGATCACTCAGGCATTGCTGGTGGGTGATTGGCCCAGTCATTCTAGAAAAGTCCAAGAATTTCAAATACACTTAAATATTCACTTCCTGAATTCTTAATACTGCAAATCAACCAGTGATCTTCACTGAATGAACAGATAAATATTCTGTAGTACATTCACACAATTAAATATTATTTATACATCTTTCTCAACTTCAAGAGGATTGTTTTGCAATAAATCATTTTAAGTTGAAACAATAGGAAGTCAAAAGTTCATTTAATATGGGAAGAAAAATCTAAAAAATATATATATATATATAACTGATTCACTTTGCTGCACTGCAGAAACTAACATTGTAAAGCAACTATACTCCAATAAAAATCAATTAAAATTTAAAAAAAAGAAAATCCATCCAATATATTTAAGCTAGCTTCCCTTAAATGTGGCTAATACTTGCATTAGCCTACAGTTGGGAAAAAATAATCTCACACAGTATATTTTATACTAAAATGATGAAAATCTTATAAATGTGTTGAGTACTGTACTGAAAGTGAAAATCAGGATGGTTATATGGGTATGAAATGGCTGTAAATGTGTTGGTTGTTTACACTCATGATTTTGAGGCTGGCCAGGAGCTCAGCTCACTACTGCTACCCAGAATCACCAGGAAACATAATACTGCATGTTGCTAGCCCAGGAAAAGATAAAATTTCAATATTCCAAGTATGATTTCTACTGAATGCATACCACTCTCTCACTACTGTAAAGTCAAAAATTCTAAATTGAATTATCATAAGTTGGGGACAGTCTGTAGTGATTAAAAGGAAAAGACTATTGATATATGCAGTAGTCTAGATGGGTCTCAGGATGTTATGCTGAGTAAAAAAAAAATCAATCTCAGAGGCTACATGGTATATGATTACACTTATTGGATTATTATGACTATATACGTAGTGTGATTCTACTTATACAACATTCTCAACAGGACAAAAAAAAGATGAAAGGAGATCAGTAGGGACCTGGATTGTAAAGAATTGTAGGCCTCGGGAGGGTGTACAAAGAGAGTTTCTTTAGAGAAATGGAACAACTCTATATCATGATTTTTATACATGTGATAAAGTTTCACAGAGCTATGCATCAAAACCAGATTGCATATAAAACTGATGTATCAGATTGCGACCTGTATTTTTAAAAAATTTTGGCAATATCAATTTCCTGGTATGTACATGTAATTATTATATTAGCATATATATTTTAGAATATCAAGCTGCTCTTCAGGCTGTCGTGGGCTTTGTGGTCTCTTCTGCTTAGTTACAAATAATTGGAAACCAGGACATGAGCAGATTTCAGGGATTTTCAAGGGTTGTGGAGGTGGGGATGGTCTGCAAAGTAAGTTCTTTAGGGTGATGGAATGATTCTGTATCTTAATTTTAGTGGTAGGAACAAGAACCTACAAATGGGATAAATTTCACAGCTATGCATAAAAAGGTGGATATAAAAACATGTGATATATATAATAAAATGATACATTGTATTATCATTCTGCTCGCCAGACTTCTCTGGGCATTTGTGTTCTCTCCTGCTTCCTTGTAAACAATTAGAAGCCAGGACATCAGCTGCCTGTCACTCAGAGTTGAAATGGGACAGAAGAGTAGATGGTTCAACTACATATAAACTCTCCTCCTTGCATCACTCATTAATGAGTTCTTTTGACCTTAAATTTTAAGAACTGGCACTGTTTTGGAGACTGTGTCTATACTTCCTTTTCTACTTGCTTATTTGCTTTTGATTCTTTTAAATTAATTCATCAATTAGGATTATCAAACTAAGTGGAAGATTGAGAGATACACACTTCATTATCATGCACAGTATACAAAACTTCAATCATCAACTTCTGTGGTATTGACATATGCTAAGTGTTTGAATGGGACTTGAAAAGATCAGTTTTCACTCCAGTCCCAAGAAGGGCAATGCCAAAGATTGTTCAAACTATTATGCAATTGTGCTCATTTCACATGCAAGTAAGGTTATGCTTAAAATCTTTTAAGCTAGGTTTCAGCAGTGTGTGAACCAAGAACTTCCAGATGTACAGGCTGGATTTCAAAGAGGCAGAGGAACCAGAGATCAAGTTGCTAACATTCATTGGATCATGGAGAAAGCAAAGGAATTCCAGAAAAGCGTCTACTTCTACTTCATCGACTATGCTAAAAACTTTGTGTGGATAATAACAAATTGTGGAAAATTCTTAAAGTGATGGAAATACCAGCCCACCTTACTTGTCTTCTGAGAAACCTGTATGCAGGTCAAGAAGCAAGAATTAGAACCGGACATGGAATAACGGACTGGTTCCAAATCAGAAAAGGAGTCTTTGAAGGCTGTATATTGTCAGCCTGTTTATTTAACTTATATGCTGAGTACCACATGTGAAATGCCGGGCTGGATGAATCACAAGCTAGAATCAAGATTTCTGGGAGAAATATAAAAAACCTCAGATATGCAGAAGATACCACTCTAATGGGAGGAAATGAAGAGGAACTGAAAGGGCTTTTTGATGAGTGTGAAAGAGGAGAGTGAAAAAGCTGCCTTGAAACTCAACATTCAAAAATCTAAGATCATGGCATCTGGTCCCATCACTTCATGGCAAATAGAAGGGGGAAAAGTAGAAGCAGTGACAGATTTTATTTTCCTGGGCCCCAAAATCCCCATGGACAGTGGCTGCAGCCATGAAATTGAAAGATGCTTGCCCCGTGGAAGAAAAGATATGACAAACCTGCAGGTGGGCTAAGTCGCTTCAGGCGTGTCTGGCTCTGCATCCCTATGAACCATAGCCCTCCAGGATCCTCTGTCCATGAGATTTACCAGGAAAGAATACTGGAATGGGTTGTAATGCTCTCCTTCAGGGGATTTTCCTGACCCAGGGATTGAACCCACATCTCTTATGTCTCCTGCATTTGCAGGCAAGTTCTTAACCACATGCCACCTAGGAAGCTTAAGATAACATATTAAAAAGCAGACACATCACTTTGCTGACAAAGGTCTGTATAATCAAAGCTATGGTTTTTCCAATAGTCATGTGTGGTGTAAGACTTGGACTATAAATAAGGCTGAAAGCTTAAGAATTGATGCTTTTGAACTGTGGGGCTGGATAAAACTCTTGAGAGTCCCTTGGACTGCAAGGAAGACAAACCAGTCAATCCTAATAGGAATCACCTGTGAATATTCACTGGAAGGACTGATGCTGAAGCTGAAACTCTAATACTTTGGCCACCTGATGCGAAGAGCCTACTCATTTGAAAAGACCTTGATGATGGGAAAGATTGAAGGCAAAAGGAGAAGGGAAAGGCAGAGGATGAAATGATTAGATAGCATCATTGACTCAATGGACATGAATTAGAGCAACTTTGGGAGATATTGAAGTACAGTGTAGTCTGGGGTGCTGCAGTCCATGGAGTCACAAAGAGTTGGACACGACTTAGCAACTGAAAAACAACAACAAAGTGTTTGAAACCTGTAGATACCAACTTCTGCGGGAGAGCATTACAGCATTATGTCACAGAAAGACTTGGCATACTTATCTAGAATTTATTTTACAAAGAGAAAAATAATGAGCCACTAACAAGTGAGACTGAATACTTTGGACCAATGACATAGAAAATGTGACATCAGGACAATTCCAGGACACATGGTCTAATAAATGCAATTCTACTTGTGGAGGGAACAGGACTGAATATCCTGATCTTCCTCAAAGTCTAATAAATAAGACTTAATTTCAAATTTCAAAAGAATATTTTATTCCTGTTATAATTTCATTCAAAATTTAAAACTGCACATACTCTGAAAGTCAGATGGACTGGTTTTTTTTTTGTCATTTATGGTGAAGTAACTTTATCTATTGAAAAACCTAAATAGAGTCATAGAACTCAATACAAAGAGATACAATAATTATTTTGAATAAAATTTCCATTCACCAAGAAGCCTAAGATCTGCAACTTTTTTTAAAGAATCATTAGATTCTGGATGGAGAAAAGTAAGTGTGGGCTAATAAATGACCAGTTAATAGATAATAGAACATTTCATAGGCTATAGTAAATTATATTTTAAATCATCTGGAAAAAACATTTTGCTGAATAATTATTAATGTATGTCAACTTGCTTAATATTCAATTCCCCTCAGCTCAAATTTTAATACTGATGGTTTTTTTCATGGCTTCTTTCAGGATCTGATTAATTTAATGACCAGGGAAAAACAAGTAGACAAAGTAAAGGTTTGTGGTGAGCCAGACTTTTTCCCATGCGTGCACAGACCACGTGGTCTATGAACATAACAACCCCCACTTCCTGTTGGGGGGAGTCACACAGGTACCGGGTAGTATGTATATGTGCTGCCGGGCACTCAAAGACACTGAACTCTCAGCTTGAGGCAGAACTAAGCACATTTGTGCAGAGGATTCCATGCCTCATGCCACTCTCCAGTCTGCTCTGGGTGTTCCTGGCTGTCGCCTTCTCTGGTAGGGAGGCTTCCAAACATGGGTGCGAGTATTCAGGGTGAAAGGACTGCACACAGGCGCATGGAGCTTCACAGGGACTTGGGGAGGAAAGGAGGACTGGGGAAAAGCAAGCATCTTATGATCTCATTTTTTTGTCTTTGGATCCTAAATAACTCCTATACTATTTTATTCATTGCTTCATCTTTGTTTTCTGATTGTTTTCCCCACAGCATGTGGTGTGGCCCAGAAAGTTACTCAAGACCAGCCAGATATATCCACCCAAGTGGGGCAGTCAGTCACCCTGAATTGTCGGTATGAAACAAGTTGGCGCTATTACAACCTTTTTTGGTACAAGCAACTTCCCAGTGGACAGATGACTTACCTTATTCAACAGTATTCAGAATACAGTAATGCAAGGAACGGTCGCTATTCTGTAAACTTCCAGAAAGCAGATAAATCCATCAGCCTCATCATTTCATCCTTACAGCTGGAAGATTCTGCAAAGTACTTCTGTGCTCTCTGTTAACTCACAGTGCTTGAAGTAATAGGAAAAGCTGTACAAAAACCCCGGAGCTTGATAAGAGAGAGCCCCCCTGCTGTAGGACCCCAGCTGAAATGCACACCCGCAGACCCCAGACAAGAAATGATAGTCCTGTGGTTGTTTAAGTTGTGGTCTGGATCAGAAGATTTAATTCTAGATAAAGGCTCCTTCTATGTCATTGGAAACAGGTGTCCAGAGTAACTTTCTACTAATACATTCTCCTCTTGAATTTTTGACTTTAAGTCAGTCATACAGAACATGTGTAAAGTTGTCTAGATTTGAAAACTTGTCCCATAATGCTTTAAACTGGCAGTTTTACTTCATCACAAACCTGGGTCTAGCTGTGTGGAGTCACCATCAAAACCATGTCCTTAGTCATTTCCTCTTAGACTTTGTGTCAGGGCACAATCAGAAAAGCAGAACCATGGGTGATGTAGAATAAGAGATTAGTTATAAGGACTAAATCTCAGGCAATGGCTAGAGCTGGTGGACAAGTCTGTACAAAGCTGTTGTTTTTATATCTGATGTTGAGCCTGAATTCACTTTAAGTGAGCTTACAGTAACATTTGAAAGGAAAGTTTGGTGAGGACAAAAGCTGGACAAACTGTGACACATAAAGTCAGACTTAAACCATGAGGACACTTGGAACCCACAAAGATTTGTCTGTCTCACCTCCTTCAGTCTCACAATACTGGGTGACCTCGAAGAGAGGTGGCTGTCATTTGCCATCATGCTACACCCATACTTGGCCCAAGACAAAGAAGATGAGGAGGACTTCTAATGGGAAGTGGAGGAGTTGTGAGTTAACAATAAGATAAGCTAGTTCATCAGCAGCAATGTGTAGAAAAAGTATTTGCCAAAATCCAATAGTCTACCATGGTGAAAACTCTAAGAAACACAGGAATAATGGAGAATTTCCTCAATAGCTCTTGGCATGTTTACTGGTAAAAGACTCTATATTTTTCCCTAAGGAAGGGAACAAAGGGAGAATATCCACTTTAATCGCTCTTCTTCAGCACAGTGCAGGACGTTGTAGCCAGTGCAGTAAAGCAAGTAAATATATAAACAACCTTTTAAGCCAGAACGGCAGTCAAATTACCACTATTTTCTATCCATGTAGAAAATCCCAAAGAATATACCCTCCAATACTCTTACAACTCAGTAAGTGGGTTCAGAAGGTCTCAGGATATACAAGGTAAACACAAAATCAAATGCATTTCTATATACTAGCAATAAACATGTGGATATCTAAATTAATAATTTAACACTGTTTACAATGGCTCAAGAAAGACCCTAAATTCTTAGGCATAAATCTAAGAAAACATGTACAGAACTTATACACAGAAAGCTACAAAACACTGGTACTTCCAAAAAATACAAATAGCCAATTATTCTAGCTATTATCCTAGAAAGACCAACTTTCCCCCCTTGGAGTTACATAGGCATCTTTAAAAGTGAAAGTGAAAGTCACTCAGTCATGCCCAACTCATTGCAACCCCATGGACTATACAGTCCATGGAATTCTCCAGGCCAGAATACTGGAGTGGGTAGCCTTTCCCTTCTCCAGGGGATCTTCCCAACCCAGGGATTGAACCCAGGTCTCCCACATTGCAGGTGGATTCTTTACCAGCTAAGCTGCAGGGGAAGCCCCATGGAGCTGCATAAGCACTTTTAGAGAAAAAAAAAAAAAAATGATGACACATGCATTATGACCTCTTTTTGGACTTGATTCTGTTTATTGACTTCATTTTATCCAACAGACCATTCTATCTTAATTACTGGGGCTTCATACACGTTTTGAAATCTGGAAATGCAAGAGATGTTTTCTTTGTCTTATTCAAGGCTTATGCTAGGTTTTTGCACTTCCACATAAGTTATACAATAGCTTCTACCACAAGAGATTGAGGTAATTTGCTTGGGATTGTGTTGAATTTATGAATTGATTTGGGACAAATCAAATTTATTTGGGACAATTGACATCTTAACATATGGAGTCTTTGGATCCATAGCCTCTTTATTTATGTCCTCTCTAATTTCTTTCATTAATGTTAAGATTTTTGTAAAGGACATGTATTGTTGCTGTTGTTTAGTCTCTGTCATGTCCAACTCTTTGCAACCCCATGGACTGTAGCCTGCCAGGCTCCTCTATCAATGGGACTTTCCAGGCAAGAATACTGGAGTGGGTTGCCATTCCCATCTCTAGGGGATCTTCCCGATTGAGGGGTATTTTCTACATGTACAAACCTGTAATGTGTAAATAAAAATAATCCACCTGGTTGGCAGGCATACTCTTTACCACTGAGCCACCTGGGAAGCAAGGCTACTTATACTAATTTTATCTTTTATTTCATATAGCTTTTTTACCTTAATTGACCAAAATACCCAGCATCAAATCCAGAGCTAGGGTTAACTGGGTTAAGAAAAATGTGAATACAGGAAATTAATTACACTCTGAAATGGCCAGAACAGAGCTAGATATCTGTCAAAATGAGAACAGATTCAATTCAACAGCCAAATAGACAGTACCAACCTCTTGTTTAGGGTTTTCCAAACACTATTTCATTGAGCAGCCTTAGGAAATGGTCTTTCCTGATACCAGTGTCTGTAGGTGGCAAGGACTGGTCACCACTGAGTACCAGGCCATGATTTATGTTAGTTACCCCAGACCTCAGAAGTGAGGACATTTCTCATCTCCCTAAAATGATCTGTGATTTTTTTCTCCCAAATCAAAACTATTCTAGAGTTACTGAAGAGGAATCAAGAAGAGAACTTGGATACCTTATATTAAATTAGTTCCCAAGCATTTGATAAATGACATCTTAATTGCATTTTCTAATGCTCTTGCTAGAATCTAGAAATAAAATTGATTTTTGTGTTTGGTGACTGTATCAATGCACTAATAGGTTCTAGTTCTTACAGTTTGTTTAGAGGTACTTTGTATTTTCTACATGTATAAACTTATGATCTGTAAATTATAATAGTTTTAATTTGCTTCTCCTTTTCAAACTTAATACATCTTATTTCCTTTCCTGGTTTGATCCCATGCCCTCCATTAGGACAATGAATAGAAGTAGATAGTCTACCTGTCTTGTTTGTAATCCTATAGGAAATAATATTGACTTTGATATTTTCAACGATACCCTTTATTAGATTTGGGAATTTCTCTTTTATTTTTGGATTGTTGGGAGCATTCATCATACTTACTCCCATAACTCCCATCATAAATACATACAAAAGAGACATTAGCCTTTCAGCAAATTCTGTTGATTATTTGAAAGTAAATTAAGTACATAATTTTGGTTTTCATCAAGCAAAGGAAGATAACCTCACCTCATATGGTCAAAATATAATCTTCTAAAATTAAAAATTCTGAAAAGAGGCAATAGGCTAGAAAACTTATTTTTAGATTCTCCATATATTTTTGGTTTTCAATATTATTTAAAATGACACTTTGAAGTGTTTTGTACACTCTTCTAAAAAATAAAGTCAAAGAAACCAACAAACAAAATGTTCATGCTAGTTTTCTTCTGCCTTTTGCTAATATAATAAAATAATAAAATATATTCTTACATAGCTTAAATGAATTCACTTTCATTTGTTCCTATATTTTCAGTAATAGTGGGTGTTGACTTGTGTGTGCATGTGATCCACCAGAGAGAGACTCCCAAAGAATATTTGTGATTATTTGTTAAATGAATGAAGCGTGATTACCATGATATTTATTTCCATATCATTAGTTTAATTTTCCTCCATCCTAGAGTTGGGATGTTTGTTCTTGAATTCTGTCCGCAAATATAACCCTCTATTCATCCTGTTGGAGTCTTTTGTTTAACTTCACTTCCATAGGATTGAAAGATTGCTTTTAGAATAATTTCAAGAGTTGCTCAGCATAACTTCTTTCACTGCTACTGCTAAGTCACTTCAGTCGTGTCCGACTCTGTGTGACCCCATAGATGGCAGCCCACTGGGCTCCCCCATCCCTGGGATTCTCCAGGCAAGAACACTGGAGTGGGTTGCCATTTCCTTCTCCAATGCATGAAAGTGAAAAGTGAAAGTGAAGTTGCTCAGTTGTGTCTGACTCTTCGCGACCCCATGGACTGCAGCCTACCAGGCTCCTTCGCCCATGGGATTTTCCAGGCAAGAGTACTGGAGTGGGGTGCCATTGCCTTCTCTGACTTCTTTCACTAAGTTCATGACTAGCAACTCATCTACTCATTCAGAAAACAGATAACTCTTGAGTGCTTTATATGTAGCAACTTCTCTTTATAAACATTGAATAACCTTAAAATATGGGAAGGTTAAAGATAAAAGGAAAACTACAAAGAAGCCGACAACTGAGGATCATAATGGGGGTATGACAAAATAAAGGAGCCAAAAATAATTAAAGTCTTTTGTGGAGCGGTATAGAACTAAGAAAACACAGCTGAGTACAGAGGTGGTACAGCTACTATGTGTGTGTTCTCAGTCGTGTCCCGCTCTTGGGACACAATGGACTGTAGCCCACAGGCTCCTCTGTCCATGGATTTACCCAGTCAAGAACACTGGAGTGGGCAGCCATTTCCTTTACCAGAGGATATTCCTGATCAGGGATTGAACCCCCATTGCCTACATTGCAGGCGGATCTTTTACCAGCTGAGCCACCAGGGATATTTACCTTTCAAATGAGGAACTTTTCAAAAGGTTGACTTCTGGTGGGAGTTTAGCTCTGCAGTTTGTTTATTCAGTCACAAGAGGGGGCTGCTTTATTTGGAAACAGTGGTCCTTTCTGGCTATAAAGGAAACATGTTTTCCATCTATGTTCCACAGAAAAGTGAGGAAAAATGACAGATTTTCATTGTCTTTCAATAAACTGATTTTATAGTCCTTTGTTGAGTGCATGTGGTCAAGGGATCTGGGAGTCATAGCCTTATAGACTAAACCTTTTCCATGTACCTCCCTAAACCCTGCTTTCCCATTTCCCACCCCTGGGTAACTCTTCCCTTCCCTATTCCTTATGCTCTTTTCTCTTCACTCCTCTTTTTCTGCCAGGATCATCCACCTCCACCCTTCTCCACCTCAGATAGTTTGCTTTCCCTTCTGTCTTTTGTCTCAGTGTCTGCATCCTTGGTGCAGAGCACCTACAAACTTGGGCACAGAGGGCATAAGGATTAAGGACAATTATTCAAGGAGGATGAGGAGAATACCATCCTTGTCATCAGTTACTATATCAAGAACCAATGCATTGAGAAATGTCTGCCTAGATGGAGACAGATGCATGATTCAAAGGACCTTTTCAGGATGTTGAGCTCCAATGTCCAAGCTCAAGATGTTTAGCTCTTTGTCTCAATGTTACTAATATTTCCTGTCCCTCTGAACAACCACAGCCTACTTTGAAATCTCACATACATTTACTAGAACATGGATGGGAATTTTCATCTCCTTACAATATAGAGCTCAGTAAAGCTTTCTGGGATTAAACAATGTTTTCCACAAGCTTCATGGAGCATCAGAAAATTTCTTTGAAGAAGAAATGATAGAAGACAGGTTCTGGATAGACACACCACTGGGATTGATGTTCCTTTTCCAGAGGCAGACTTTAAACTTCACAAGGGACAGCAGTCGGCACCCTGTGAGTTTGGGATGTGTCGCCTTCTTTGCAGGATGTGCCTAAAACAGGGCAGGAAGACCTAGACAGGGAGCTGCTTGATCATTGGCTGACAGATCCTGGCAACAACACACTGCAACAGATACCTGCACTGGTTGTAAGTCTCTAACAGCAGCAGTTGTGTCTGTTCTCTGGAAACAAGCCTAGGAGCAGACACAAGTGTAAGCTCTGAGCCCACAATCCTGGTTTGTCCTTGAAGTATGAGGCTGGTGATTGGGGTTACTGTTTTTCTGATTTTGGGTAAGTGTTCTATGTCTACAAGGGTTGACTTTGAGGCCAAGGGACCATAAAGATTCACTTGATCTCTACTCCCCGTGTTTTATTCAGCATTATAGCAATGGAATTGAGAACAGATCTATGCATTTGCTAGTGAGCGCAAACTTCTACATGGCAGGTTATTCCATAGCCATTATCCCAAAGAGACCTTAGCAGTAAGTAGGTTGGAAGAAATCTCTGGGGTTATTGAGCCAAGGACCCCGGGATAAAGCCTGTAGAGTTCTTAGATTCTTGCCGTGTGTCTTTGGTCCCTATATAGTAGGCATCAATAGTATTTCTCAGGACATAGATAAAAACACTGGAGTAGGGGGTAGGTCCAGACAGTTTGGGGAGTGTTGTACCCTTGATCCCGGAGAAGGCAATGGCACCCCACTCCAGTACTCTTGCCTGGAAAATCCCATGGACGGAGGAGCCTGGTAGGCTGCAGTCCATGGGGTCGCTGAGGGTCAGACACGACTGAGCGACTTCACTTTCACTTTTCACTTTCATGCATTGGAAAAGGAAATGGCAACCCACTCCAGTGTTCTTGCCTGGAGAATCCCAGGGACGAGGGAGCCTGGTGGGCTGCCGTCTATGGGGTCACACAGAGCTGGACACGACTGAAGTGACTTAGCAGTAGCAGTTAGCAGTGCCCTTGATCCACAGAATTACACTGATTTGTTGTCAGGGGATAATTTTATTTTCTTGACCCTTTAGGGACTGTGATTGATGCTAAGACAACCCAGCCCAGCTCCATGGATTGTGCTGAAGGAGAAGACGTAAACCTGCCTTGTAACCACTCTACCATTTGTGGAAATGTCTATATACATTGGTATCGGCAAAATCCCAATCAGAGTCCACTGTATGTCATTCATGGCTTACGAGGCACAGTGAACAGCAGCATGGCCTCTCTGACCATAGCTTCAGATAGAAAGTCCAGCACCTTGGTCCTGCCCCAGGTCACCCTGAGAGACGCCGCTGTGTACTACTGTGTCCTGAGAGAGGCACACTGGGACAGGCGGGGCTGCACCTGTGCAGTATCTCTGGTGGGAAGATCGAGGCGGGGCAGAGTTGCGGGAGCAGTCACAAGACAAATCTAGAGTCATCTGGAAGGAGAATCAGAAGAGCAGTAAGACATGAGGGAAATGAAGGGAAGGGAAATGGAAGAAGATGGATAAAGAAAAGAAGATAAAGAGGACAAGGAAGAAGTGCTTCATTGGTTGATGTGGCTATGAATGATAAGGAAACTAAGAATCATAATTTTAACACAGGAATAAAGTGAAGAGGTATTAATAGTTTGTCATGGCTCCTCCTTGTGTCAATAAAATGTTGGTTTCAGTGTGTTAAAGATGAAAAGATAAGGAAAACACAACTAATTCTCCTGTTCCAAAGGCTTCTTTCATTTGGACCCAGGACAAATCCATACTCAGAAACGCATATTATTACAGTTGTTTCACTTGCAGATTGATCTTACTCAGAGGAAAATCTGAAATGTTATTTTGTTACTACTCTAGAACACACGTTTGTGATAAAAAAAATTCTTTAAGGAAACAAAAACTAAGTGAATATTTATTTTTAATCTGTCTAGTTCTGCCTCTATAAAGAGTTTTCATCATTTTCTATATTCTCTAAGCAGCACATAGATCCATCTCATCATAAAAGTCTCAGGCAGAGCAAAAGTGAAGGCGCATAGCTGTATCTCCTTCATTCCACCAAATGAAGGAGATTCCTCCCACTGTCCTTTTCTAACAGTTTAATATATATCATATCAGCCTGTTTATTTCAATTACATATATTTTTGCACAGTTCCACAGGTGAAAGGTTTCCCTGATGAAAGGCTTCCCCTTGATGAAAATGAAAGAAGAGAGTGAAAAAGGTGGCTTAAAACTCATCATTCAAAAAACTAAGATCATGGCATCCAGTCCCATCACTTCATGGCAAATAAATGGGGAAACAATGAAAGAGGGAGAGACTTTATTTTGGGGGGCTCAAAAATCACTGCAGATGGTGACTGCAGTCATGAAATTAAAAGACGCTTACTCCTTGGAAGAAAAGCTATGACCAACCTAGATAGCATATTAAAAAGCAGTGACATTACTTTGGTGACAAAGGTCCATCTAGTCAAAGCTATGGTTTTTCGAATAGTCATGTATGGGTGTGAGAGTTGGACTATAAAGAAAGCTGAGTGCTGAAGAATTGATGCTTTTGAACTGTGGTGTTGGAGAAGACTTTTGAGAGTCCTTTGGACTGCAAGGAAATTAAACCAGTCCATCCTAAAGGAAATCAGCCCTCAATATTCATTGGAAGGATTGATGCTGAAGCTGAAGCTCCAGTACTTTGGCCACCTGATGCAAAGAACTGACTCACTTGAAAAGACCCTGATGCTGGGAAAGATTGAGGGTAGGAGGAGAAGGAAATGACAGAGGATGAGATGGTTGGATGGCATCACTAACTCAATGGACATGAGTATGAGCAAGCTCCGGAAGTTGGTGATGGACAGGGAAGCCTGGCCTGCTGCAGTCCATGGGGTTGCAAAGAATCGGACACGACTAAGCCACTGAACTGAATTGAACCCCAGATGGTGCAGTGGTAAAGAATCTGCCTGCAAATGCAGGAGACACAACAGAGGCAGGTTCAATTCTTGGGTCAGGAAGATCCCCTGGAGTAGGAAATGGCAACCCACTCCAGTATACTTGCCTGAGAAATTCCATGGACAGAAGAGCCTGAGTGGCTACAGTCTAGTGGGTCGCAAAGGGCTGGACACAATTGAACACACATGCGCATATCTTTGCACATCACTTTATGCAACTGCATACACATTTATACACATACATACATATGTACACACAAACAGATCAAATGATTTGCCATTAAATTGAATTTATTTGGATTTTTTACATTGTATCTTTTAATTTTCATTTAATAATGTCCTGGAGCTCTTTCTACAGTTGAAACAAAGTGAAGTGGCCCACTACATTCTTTCTGATGCTTATTTAGTACTTTTAAACATTTTATCATTAAATTAATTAATAATTAATTAATTTTTAACTCATTAATGAATAATTGTTTCTTATTATTTGCTATCATAAAGAATGTTGTCTTACACATCTTTGTAGAATCACTTTGGCATGTACATGAAAATTTTAATTAGATATATGAATTAGATACTAGAAAATTTGATTAGATGTTCAATAAAGAGCGCATTTAAAATTTT
Source organism: Bos taurus (assembly GCF_002263795.3). NCBI lineage: Eukaryota > Metazoa > Chordata > Mammalia > Artiodactyla > Bovidae > Bos > Bos taurus. Next base: position 23,688,451 of record NC_037337.1, on the reverse strand, counting down.
TGGAGAAGTGGCATCTTGCCCTCTATATGCTGTAAACAGTCATACTTCAACAGAGTGAGAAGACATATCTTGCATCCTCCACAAATAGGAAATTACCTGTATTTTTTATTTTAACAATCCAAATGTACTTTACTATACACAATGTGCATGTATGCTAAGTCGTTTCAGTCATGTCCGACTCTTTGTGACCCTCTGGACTGTTTCTTGACTGTCTCCTCTGTCCATGGATTCTAGGCAAGAATACTGGAGTGGGTTGCCTTGCCCTACTCCAGGGGATCTTCCCAACCCTGGGATTGATCCCGTGTCTTTATATCTCTTGCACTGTCAGGCAGGTTCTTTACCACTAGTGCCACCTGGGAAGCCTCAGCATAAGAAGAGGCTTTTTATTAATCAAATTGGTTCACTACTTTAGGATTGACAAGCACTGTGCTTCCTTGGGCACGTTGCTGAATCATTATATGCATTGTTTAGATTTTCATTGACTTATAGTTGTGATAATACGCTGACTGTGAGTATCCAACTAATGTCTAAATGAACATTTTTTTGTTATTCTTTTTTGCAAACTTAGGAGAATTCCTTGCGTCTTTCCAGGGGGTTCTATCTAGCTACATGCAATCATAATCTTTCAAACTATGTGGTGTCCACCACCTTATGACAAACACAATAATTCAAAATTTTAATAAAACAAGCAGAAATTTATTCCATTTATCACAATCTATGAAGAATGTCAGAGATAAAGAGAAGTTTGTATTGGAATGAACTGAAGTTCACAGGAAGAGCCTAACAAAATAATTGGGATCTAATTTCACATTTAATAATGATAGGAATGGGGAACAGAAAAAGGACGGAAGGAAAAGAGAGAGGGTGGGAAGAACGAAAGAAAAAAGGTAAATAGGAAGGAAAAATTTAATGAGTCCATGAATGAATAAGGATTTTGGAATATATCCTTGTCTTCATTATGAGATCCCATGTGATGTCCTTAGACTCTTTCTTCTATTTTTATAGAAGATCTAACTCATGCCCCCTATATTTTATTGCATCCCTAGCAATTGTCAGTAAAGTGTTCAGCCAAGAATATTTCTTTATTCAATAAATGTTTATTGAGCAGCTACTATTCATCAGGTACTATGCTAATTACTGAGAACACTTCAATAAATAAAACAGACAGAAAGATATGTTTTAGGAAAAGCAAAGTGAGTTCTAAAGCTGGGAAGAGGAGGAAATGAGGGGAAAGGTGACTGAAAGTGTCCTGAAGGGATATGCTGATCTTTGGAAAGTGCTAGAGCACCTCTCATTGTACTTTCCGAGACTTGAGTACAAGTATTTGTTACCACAGATTTCACTCACAGAATCAAAACAATTTCCAAAGTATCATAAACATAGCCATTTACATTTCCATACACATCCTACACACCAGGACAAATTTCTCAGTCTTTTTGAATATCCAAGAATACGATGTGAACGATGCCACATTGAGGATTCTAATGTTTCACAAACTCCATCTGTTAGGCACATCTGAGAGATTGATTCTAAGTTAGAAGAATATCTAATTCATTCTATCAGAATTGCATGAAATGTGCAACATACTAAGTGATTTCAAATTGACTTGCCCCCAAAGTAGATAAGATGTAAGAGGGTTATAAGAAACAAGTAACAAGTGTATACACTCATGGCACATGGAAAAGACCATTTCCTGAACACAAAGAAAAGAAATCCATTGGGAGAGCCAAAATTTACTGACTTATGACGTCTTCTTACAGACTTGAGCGCCACTTGATCTGGTTGTGGCCACATTCCTCTGTATTAGGACCTTTGAAGGCACATTTGTTTCTACCTCTGATTGACTCCTTGCAGAGAGGAATGATTCACCAAGGAGTCTGACCCATTTAATTTTCTACATTGACCTAACTACCTCTTACCATCCCAAACTGCTTTCTATTTTGCCCTCTAAATCCTCACTCTATTGAAAATAAACATTCAGTAGCCCCTGCAAAAATTCCTTCCACATATCCTAACTGAAACCTGACTGTTTGTAATAGAGCTCTTTCACTTGTGGTTACTTCTGGTCCTCCCTCATCTAAAACACTTCAAATTTAGAGATGAGAACAGCATTCTTGTCACTACCACATCCCCCAGAAAAACAGACTCTTGTCTTTGACCTTTTGGGGCTTTGCCTTTTCCCCTACTTTTCCCTATTCCTTTTGTCACTCTCATCTTTATAAACATCACTCTTCTGTGGGAACCTTGTTTTACTGTTTTCTCAGAAATGTCTCCTGGAATTGAATCTTACTCATTCCCTCTTCCTTGCTTGCTCTCCCCTGCCTTTAAGTTAGATGTTCTGGTTGACAGGTCAGCATTGCAAGATGCTGTTCTGCATAATAAACAAATCCCCCTTTTTTCAACGACCTTTCTTTACAACTCTCATGTGATTTCCTGCAGACCTCCAGGAGGTATCTTCCTTAACCCCAGAGTGCTGGTCTCTGTCTTGCTTTACTGATCTTAGTTAAAGATTATACCATAAGTTACCAATAAATATGCGCTCAGCGTTTTCTCAGAGAGTTGCTCTTCCACGAACTCTCCCTGCACCGTCTCTTACAATCCTGTGTGTCTGTGAGAATTATTCAGTGTGACACCGCCACACTCTTCCTTATATATTGAAGATGTAAACACATAAGATTCTACTGTAACCTAAAATACTCCTTGACTTAAATTCAGAGAGGACAATTCAGAGAGAAGCCTGAACTCATCAACTCTGAAGTCTATCAGTTAGGATCCTTCTCAGTCACAAACTCCCAGGGCCACACTTCAGACAGATGTGATGATATTTCTCCAGTTAGATGCCGCTCCACCTCTGAAATCTTTTATCTGTCTAAATCTTGCATCCTCAGATTCTTACACTCATAAACTTCTGCTGCATTCATTCTTTGACTCTTTATGATCATTTAGCCCCCAGATCTCTTTATTGTTATCTTATTTCTCAGAAGTTTCCAATCTTTTATTTCTCTTTCTACAATATCTAAACTTCAGTCCTCCTTCAATCAGTCTTCAGTCACTAACTTCATTGTTTTGAGTTAATTCTATGTCATATCAATGATCTTATTAACTCCTAATCATGGATTAATATCTGCCTTTTTATGTTCCTCATTGGGGTAACGATTCAAAACACTATATTACACACATACCATGGAATACTGTTCGGTCATTATAAAGATCAAATTACAAAAAAAAAAATCTACTTTCTTATATACTTTGATAAAGCAGAGTTCAAGAAAATCACACACATGGGCAGACTGGTGTCATTGAAATTGTTATTACCTCCAACACTAACTAGACCCACAGTGCTTCCAAGAAAGTATTCTTTTTCTCTGTAATCATTTCTCATTGTCAATTCCTACAGTGACTTTTTCAAAACTTCTCACACTCATCACATTTCTTAACCCGGGATCTCTTCTATTAATTATCTTGGAAGGTACTTAATTTCTATCTACAAGAAGTAAAAAAATTCATTAAAATTAATAGATGTGTCAACTTTCTGCCTTCATACCCTGAAATAATACTGAAATCCAAACCAATTCTTTCCTTCTTCATTCCAATAAAATTGGAAATAACCGTTTCTCAGCTCAGCCCCTCCTCCAGCCACAGTCACACCGTGACGCCGTTACCAGGTATTTGCCCTGTTTAGTATTTCTTATCTACACTAGGACAACTTTAACCACAAACACTTTTTGGCCCAACGAATTTGGGATTTGGTCTTTTCCCTTCTGAATATCTCCTATATTTCCTTCTGCACTAGAACCTTTGACTTGTAGCTAGGAGAGTATCTAGATAAGACTACAGATTTAAAGTAAATATTTAAACACAATATGCTGGACACCAAAACAATAAAAAGTGAAAGGATCTAAAAGGAGAGAAAATGACTCCAATAAAGATGTTATCCAGTTTAGTTGGGTGTCTCAAGAATATTCAAATCTGCCTTACCATAATTGCAAATACAAATAACTCACAATTGCAATTACTCACGTTTGCAAATTGCAAAGACTCACATCTCATCCTATGACTGGGGCAAGCAAACAGAAAATATCTGTTCATTGTTCATATATGAATTGATCACTTGAAACAAATTTATCCTCTTTAAGTTCTGGATGCAAGAAGTCTAAAATCAGTTTCACTGGCTACAGTCAAGTTCTTGGCAAGGTTGATTATTTCCCTTCACTGCACATTACCTAGTTTTAATTTATTTATTTTATAAGTGGAAGTTTCTGCCTCTTAATCCCCTTCACCTAGTTCACCCCTACACCCACCCCTTTCCCCTGTAGTAACCAATAGTTTTTTCCCTATATGTCTGAGTCTGTTTCTGTTTTGTTATATTTGTTCATTTGTTTTGCTTTTAGATTTCATATAAAAGTGAAAGCACACAGTATGTCTTTCTCTATCTGACATTTCGCTAAATTCGATATCCTCCAGATCTATCATGCTGTCCCAACTGGCAAAATTTTATTCTTTTTTATAGATAGTAATATTCTGTTGTATACACACACACACACACACTGACACATATATATCTTCTAGATCCATTCATATGAGTGAAAACTGAGGTTGTTTCTATATATCTTCACTATTGGAAATAATGTTGCAGTGAACATTTGGGTGCATACATATTTTTGAATTAGTGTTTTGTTTTCTTCTGATAGATAACCAGGAATGGACTTGCTGAATCATATAATGCATGTGCATGCTAAGTCATTGCAGTCATGTTCGACTCTCTGCAACCTCATGGAAACATAGATTGCCAGGCTCCTCTGTCTCTGGAAATTTTCCCAGCAAGAATACTGGAGTGGGCTGCCATTTCCTACTCCAGGGGATCTTCTTGACCCAGGGATCAAAATTGTGTCTCCTGCACTGAAGGTGGATTCTTTATTGCTGAGCCACCTGGGAAGCCCCACATCATATAGTAGTTAATTTTTTATTGGTTTGGGGAATCTTCATACTGTTTTGAATAGAGGCTACACCAGCTTACTTTCCCAGCGAGAATACACAAGTTTTCCCTTTTATCCACATCCTGGACAACGCTCAATTATTTTTCATTTTTGTCATGATAGTATTCTGGTAGGAGTGATGTGATATCTCATTGTGGTTTTGATTTGCATTTAACTGATGATTAGAGATGTTGAACATCTTTTCATGTGTCTGTTTGCCATCTGTATGTTTCTTTGAAAAAATGTCTATTCATGTCCTCTGCCTGTGGTCTTGATATTGTGTGCAAAAGATTTTTATATATTCTGGACATTAACTCCTTATTGACCAATCACTTCCAAATATCTTCTCCCATTTGATAGGTTGCCTTTTTTGTGTATTAATGGTTTCTTTCACTGTGCAAAATATTTTAATTTAATTAGGTCCTATTTTCTGTGTTGTTTCTTCTTTGTCTTTGCCTGAGGAAATAGAGACAAAAATATGGCAAAGATGAATGTCATAAAGCATATTGTCTATACTTTCTTTAAGAATTTATGAGTTCAGGTCTTATATTTAAGTCTCTAATCCAATTTGAATTTATTTTAGTATATGCTGTGAGAAAATATTCTAATTTCATTCTTTAACATGTAGCTGTCTAGTTGTCTAACACCACTTATAGAACAAGCAGTCTTTCCCCCAATTGCTTATTCTTGCCTCCTTTGTTATAGATTGATTGACCATGTATACAAGGGGTAAAATCTGGACTCCCTATTCTGTTCCATTGACTGAATCTCTGTTTTTTGGCCAGCAATGTGTATTTTAGATTATAACACCTTTGAATCATATTTTGATGTCAGGGACTGTGATACCTTCAACTTTGTTCTTTTTTTTTTCAAAATTGCTTTGACTATTTGTGGTCTTTTGTGGTTCTATACAAATTTTAGGATTATTTGCAGTAGTTGTGTGAAAAATGCCATGATTATTTTGAAAGGGGTTGCATTAAATCTATAGATTGCTCTGGTTCAGAGGACATTTTCACATTGTTTATTCTTAAAACCCATGAACATGAAATATTTTTATATTTACTTGCATCATCTTCAATTATCTTCATCAATATCTTTCAGAGTGACATCAGTACAATTCTAGGGCACATGATCTAATAAGTATAATTCTCCTTGTAGAGGCAACAAGACTGAATATCCTGATCCTCCTCAAAGTTTAATAAATAAGGTTCAATGTCGGATTTCAAAAGAATAATATTTTATTCCTGTTACAGTTTCATAAAAACACATACAAAGGAATAGATTCTGAAAAATTAGAAGAACTGATGTTTCTTCATTTCATGTTAGAGTAATTTTATTTACTAAAAAATCTAAATAGAGCCCTAAAACACAGTTAAGAAAAAAAAAAAAAAGATAGGTTAATTATTTTGGATAAGATAGCTTTTCACCAAGAAAGCTGAAAATCTGTGGGTTTAAAAAAAAAAAAGTCATTGTTTCTGAATGGAGGAAAAGTAAGTATAGGCTAAATGAATGACCAGTAAGTAAGTTACAAAAAGAGTTCATAGCCTATACTAAATTCTGTCTTAAATGAGCTGGTAAAATTATTTTACTGAATAATTATCAATATTTGTCAACTTGTTTAAAATTCAATTCCCCTCATCTCATACCTTTAATACTAATTGTTTTTTTCCATACTCCTTTTCAGAATCTGCCTAACTCAATTACCAGGAAAAGACAAGTAGACAAAATAAAGTTTGTGGTGAGCCAGACTTTTTTCCCATATGTGCACAGACCACGTGGTCTATGAACATGACAAACCCCACTTCCCATTGGGGGGAGTCACACAAGTACCGGGTAGTATGTATATGTGCTGCCAGGCACTCAAAGACACTGAACTCTCACCTTGAGGCAGAACTGAGCACATTTGTGCAGGGAAATCCACACCTCATGCCGTTCTCCAGCCTGCTCTGGGTGTTCCTGGCCTTCACCTTCTCTGGTAGGGATGCTTCCAAACATGGGTGCGAGTGTTCAGGGTGAAAGGACTGCACACAGGCACGCGGTGCTTCACAGGGACTTGGGAGGAAAGGAGGGTTGGAGAAAAGCATACTTATTATGATTTCAATTTGGGTTTTCTTTGGGTCCCAAATCAGTCTAATTCCTACATTATTTTGTGCATTACTTCAGCTCTGTTTCCTGAATTTTTTCCCCACAGGATCTGGTGTGGCGCAGACAGTTATTCAAGACCAGCCAGACACATCCAGTCAACTGGGACAGTCAGTCACCCTGAACTGTCGGTATGCAACAACCGGGAGCTATTACTACAGTTACTATTACTATTGGTACAAGCTGCTTCCCAGTGGAGAGATGATTTACCTTATTGGTCAGGTTTCTTCTGGCCAGAATGCAAGGAATGGCCGCTACTCTGTAAATTTTCAGAAAGCTCGTAAATCCATCAGCCTCACCATTTCAGACTTACAGCTGGAAGATTCTGCCAAGTATTTCTGTGCTCTCTGGGAGCTCACAGTGCTTAAAGTAATGGGAAAAGCTAAACAAAAACCCCAGAGTTTAATACAAGAGAGCTTCCCTGCTGCAGAACTCCAGCTGAAATATGCACCTGCAGAACCCAGACCAGAATGGTAGTTGTGTGGTTGCTTAATCTGTGGCCTGGAAGCTCCTTATAAGTCACTTAGGAACAGATGTCCAGACTAACTTTCTAGTAATATGTTCTCAGTCTTAATTTTTTTAAATTTTATATCAATCATACAGAACATGTGCAAAGTTGTCTAAATTTGAAAACTTGCCCTGTAATAATTTAATGTGGCAACTGCATCTATAAAAATCTCACATCATAAATCTGGGTTTAATTTTCAGAAATTGTTATGAATATAATTTCCTTAATCTTTTCTTATTAGGTTTTGTGTCAGTTAGGGTACAATCAGAAAAGTAGAACCACTGTGATATAGAATAAGAGACTCAAGGAATAGAACTCTCAGGCAATTGCTAGAGTTGGTGGAGGAGTTTACACAAAGCTGTTATCTTTGCATCTTGTGCTGAGCCTGAATTTACTTTAAATCAACTAGAGAGTCGTTTGGAAAGGGAAATTGGATATGAACAAAAGCATGGGAAAACTGACATTTAAGGACATACTAGAACCCATAAGGATGACTGGAACCCACAAAGACACACTAAAAACTTGTCTGTATCTCACCTCCTTCAATCTCACAGTAGTGGGTGACCTTCAGGAGAAGTGGATATTTATCACCATGCTACATGCACATTGGCCCAAGACAGAGGGATGATGAGGAGGAGATCTGGTTGGAGGTTAAGGAGTTGTAAGTCAACAATAAGATGAGCTAGCAGATCAACAGCAACATGTGTGAGTTGCACAGTGACTGGAGCCCTGCACCAACCAGCAGGGCATAAAAAAATGTGGCTACTTTATGACAACTACCTTCTAAACCTTTCACAATCTTTTTTATGGCCAACCCTAGCCCAGAACAATACAGGGAAACAAATTCATAGATTTCCAGCTAGTGGAGACACTACAAAGCTATTCCAGTACCTTCTATTGCAACTGGTCATCCATCTGTACTTCTTTTAACAACACTTTCAAATAAAGAAAATGGCAGAACTATGCTTCTTGTTAATATGATGCAATTATTCCCCATTCTACCATAATCAACATAACCTTCTCCTTAAAAGAGTATACCAGGTTTGTGCATGCATACTAAGTTGCTTCAGCCACATCCGACTCTTCATGACCCTATGTACTGTAGCCCACCAGGCTCCTCTGTCCATGGGATTCTCCAGGCAAGAATACTGGAGTGGGTTGCCACACCCTCTTCAAGGGATATCAAGTTTACTTATCCATTTTTGAGTGTTGTTTTTTCCTTTTATACCTCACCCACATTGTCCCATTGGATCCTGCATCTTAACTACTGAGATACAATCAGATACAAGATTAACTTGTATTTTGCACATCATATGTTTCCATAGGCAGGCAAGTGGGGGAGAGATTTAAAAATGGTTACTCTATGCATAAATATATTCATATCAAACTGAAAAAGAGATTGTTATAAATACTGTCAACTTAAAAAATATTCACAAGCAAAAGTTGAGAGATACGTTTTATCTGGTGGGAATTTTTAGGACTTCAAGCCTGGGAGGTAGCATCTCAAGTAAACCTGAAAGAACTGCTCTAAGGAGGTGAGCAGAAGAGCCAGGTTATATAGAAGTTTTGCAACAAAGTGCAGGTAGTCGGAACATCAAAAGATTATTGTTAATTAAAGAAAAATGGATATCTAAAGTTAAGGATGGACTTCCCTGGTGGCTCAGACAGTCAAGAATCTGCTTGCAATGTGGGAGACCTGGGTTTGATCCCTGGGTTGGGAAGATCCCCTGGAAGAGGGCATGGCAACCCACTCTATTATTCTTGCCTGGAGAATCCCCATGGACAGAGGAGCCTGGCAGTCTACAGTCCATGGGGTTGCAAAGAGTCGGACATGACTGAGCGACTAAGCGCAAGTTAAGGAGTCTAGCACACTTCTATGCATGGGAAGATGCAAGAGTCCAGGCTCACTGAAGTCACTCTTTTACCATTCACCTCAGCTATCTTGGGGCCAGTATCTGTGTTTCTTACATCCTGAGCTCCTTTAGTCTCGTGGTAGGGAGTGACTGCAGTTCTGATGGTTGTTAGATCACAGATATTCTTCTCCTTCCTGAGTGCCCTTAGGCTCAGGAGCTGACATTGGGCTGCAGGTGCTGATGACTGTGACATCCTTGTTTACTGATACGGCAGGAAATACTCCATTTCTCGGAGAAGGCAATGGCATCCCACTCCAGTACTCTTGCCTGGAAAATCCCATGGACGGAAGAGCCTGGTGGGCTGAAGTCCATGGGGTCGCGAAGAGTCGGACATGACTGAGCAACTTCACTTTCACTTTTCACTTTCATGCATTGAAGAAGGAAATGGCAACCCACTCCAGTGTTCTTGCCTGGAGAATCCCAGGGACGGGGAAGCCTCGTGGGCTGCTGTCTCTGGGGTCGCACAGAGTCGGACACGACTGAAGTGACTTAGCAGTAGCAGGAGAGCTTATTTGGAGAAGGAAATGGCAACCTACTCCAGTGTTCTTGCCTAGAGAATTCCAGGGACAGGGAAGCCCGGCAGGCTGCCGTCTATGGGGTCGCACAGTGTTAAAAGGAAGCAAACAAGTAATACTTTCAAACTAGCTTCTTATGAACAAGAAAATGAATCCTTTATCTAAATCTTTCTATTTTTTTCTGCTGAGAATCAGGCTGTAACACACTGCATGAATCAAGAATGAAAGCTAAACTCTGCCAGCTGGTGTCCTGCTCAAATATCTTATGATGCTTACACTGGCCTCTCTGCTCCCCTCCAGTGATCGTGGGTAAAACTGCAAGGAAGCCTGTTGCAGTGAAAAGGAAAAAAGAGAAATGAGGTTTTTTTCTTTCCCTTTCCTGGGACCAAAGAAGATAAAAAGAACAGAGGGCAGGCCTGAACATTCCTGAAGTGAAGTGAAAGTTGCTCAGTCATGTCCAACTCTTTGCAACCCCATGGACTATAGTCCATGGAATTCTCCAGGGCAGAATACTGGAGTGGGTAGCCTATCCTTTCTCCAGCGGATCTTCCCAATCCAGGAGGTGAACTGGGGTCTCCTGCATTGCAGGTGGATTCTTTACCAACTGAGCTACCAGGGAAGCCCTGATAGAGATTCTCTGAAGTCTCAGTAGGGAAAGGTGTGAACATTCCTAGTTGTTTTTGTTTTATTTATTTATTTATTTATTTTTTTGCCTTAACTGCTCCTAATTCTGCATATCTGTAATTTTGTTTTACTGCTCCCTAACTCTGCAGGAGCTGCAATTCACATGGTCTCCTTTGTCTCTATGCTAAATACATCTCCTATCTAGTGTTTTCCCTTACAACACCCTTCCCGTTGTAGTTACATATCAGAAAGAAGGCTGCAGAGCCACCTGACTGCCAGAGTCAATTGCTGGGTTACAGATGCCAGGCTTTGGCTCTTTGAAACAATGCAAGAGGAAGAAATCAAGATCTTGACTCCTGACTGTGAGCCCTTGCCTTGTGGTTCAGATGGTAAAGAATCCACAGGTTTGATCCTTGGGTCAGGAAGATCCCCTGGAGAAGGGAATGGCAACCTACTCCAGTATTCTTAAAGCCACCTTTCTATTTCCTCCAAATTCTGTCTCTGTCCTTTTTATTTGGCTTTGGTGGGCAGAGAAAACCAAAATTTTGGTTAGCAAAAGAGTAATCACAATAGGAGCTCTCACTGCTGAACCATTCGGTAAACTTCCCTATGCAGAAATGGGGAGAAAGAGGATTCAACAAAACTGGCTGTTTTCTTTTTTTCTTCTTCTTTTGCCTGCCAGATATGAAAGTGATTGACTTCAAATGACAAGTACAGCGTATGGCCTGATTATGGCTGGAGAGTAAGAGGATACCTTGAAAAGAAAGCTTGGAATTGTTGCACAAGATGGGAGTTTCTTCTCTGGCAAGTAAAATTGTATGTACTGCTCTGTCTTTTCTTGTAGTATAGAAATATCTAGCGAAGTGAGAACAAGAGTCAATAATGGGAAAAAATTAACAATTGCAGAAAACACTGCTTGGTATACTCATTCCAGTTTATATTATGGCACCCAATCTCTCAAATAACACTCTAATGAATTAATTTCTCATTGATAGTAATAAGAACATGATAGACATGGACACTTATGATAACACATGAAATCTGCCAGGTAAACTACTACATATACGTCAGAAAGGGCTCCCCTGGTGGCTGAGCTGGTAAAGAACCTGCCTGGAAATGCAGGAGCCACAAAAGATGCTGGTTTGATTCTTGCTTATGGAAGATCCCCTGGAGTTCAGTTCAGTACAGTTCAGTCACTCAATCATGTCCGATTCTTTGGGACCCCATGAACTGCAGCACGCCAGGCCTCCCTGTCTATCACCAACTCCCGGACTTCACCCAAACCCACGTCCATTAAGTCGGTGATGCCATCCAACTATCTATCCTCTGTTGGCCCCTTCTCCTCCTACCCTCAATCTTTCCCAGCATCAGGGTCTTTTCAAATGAGTCAGCTCTTCGCAAGAGGTAGCCAAAGTACTGGAGTTTCAGCTTCAACATCAGTCCTTCCAATGAACACCCAGGACTGACCTCCTTTAGGATGGACTGGTTGGATCTCCTTGCAGTCCAAGGGACTCTCAAGAGTCTTCTCCAACACCACAGTTCAAAAGCATCAATTGTTCGGCACTCAGCTTTCTTCATAGTCCAACTCTCATATCCATACATGACTACTGGAAAAACCATAGCCTTGACTAGACGGACCTTTGTTGGCAAAGTAATGTCTCTGCTTTTGAATATGCTATCTAGGTTGGTGATAACTTTCCTTCCAAGGAGTAAGAGTCTTTTAATTTCATGGCTGCAATCACCATCTGCAGTGATTTTGGAGCCCCGAAAAATAAAGTCAACCACTGTTTCCACGGTTTCCCCATCTATTTGCCATGAAGTGAAGAGACTGGATGCCATGATCTTAGTTTTATGAATGTTGAGCTTTAAGCCAACTTTTTCACTATCTTTAGTTCTTCTTCACTTTCTGCCATAAGGGTGGTGTCATCTGCATATCTGAGGTTATTGATATTTCTCCCGGCAGTCTTGATTCCAGCTTGTGCTTCCTCCAGCCCAGCATTTCTCATGATGTACTCTGCATATAAGTTAAATAAGCAGGGTGACAATATGCCCTGGAGTAGGAAATAGCAACCTGCTGCAGTATTCTTGCTGGAAAATCCCATGAACAGAAGAGCCTGGCAGACCATAGTCCATAGGTTGCAAAGTCGGTCATGAATGAGCACACACACACTCATACATATCCCAGAAAAATATTGACCTTTATCTTGTGGATAGATTATTCTGCAATTTCAGATTCTGTCTCCCAACCCCATCCCCAAGATTTTGCACATTGCTGCAGGTGATTGAATATTTAAGTTAGGGAAGGTATTATGTTGGGTGATTTGAATGTTTGTTCCTACTTAATTCTTATTGGAACACTTCAAGGTTGGATCAATTCACCTTTAGGCAGGCAATGTTACAAAGTGCTTGAGACCAAAGACTTGGTTTGTATTTCTAGATCTACCACTCATTAGTTGAGTATCTTGGGAAAATGACTTAATGACTTTTTGCTTTAGTGTTCACGTATCTACAATGTTAGATATTGATAGAATATCAATATTGATAGAATCTACCATGCAGAGTTCTCATGAGAAGTGAATGAGATAATAAGTGCCAGTGCCGAGTCCAGTGCCCAGCAGAAAGATACTGAGTACTTACAGGAAAGGAAATTGAACTTGAAGGGGGTTCAGTATTTTGCCTGGTGTTGCATAGTAAGTATCAGAGTGGAGCCTCCCCTCCACTTAAAGTAGATGCCCTTCATCACCTCAAGAGTAACTCTGTCTCAGTACAGTATTGTATTGTGTTTATAGTACTTATTACTCTTTAAAATTATTTTTTCTAAAAAAAAAAAACATTAATTTAATTTCTCTCTCTTCCTACTGAACTGTAGGCATTTAATATCTCTTTACTAAAGCATCCTCCAGACCTGAACCCTGCTTGGCACACAAGAGGCCACACACACACACACACACAATATGAAATCCAGCAGGATTCTATAGGGTCTTTCTGAAACAGACTCCCAATACCTAAACTCTGTTGCTTCTTGTGCATAGAAAACCATTAGCCTCTTGGGCTTTCCCTGAATTCCAAAGAATAAACTTAATCAGAAAAATTACAGAAGGAGAGGAAAACAGTCAAGCAAGACAAAATAATAATAGTTTCGCCATTAAGCAAAGCTAAGAAGGACTTTTTGTTTCTTTCCATTTGAAAGTTTTAAATTTTTAAATTCAAACTTTATATAAAAAATTTCTAACCAAAGTGCTTTTCCTCCCATGGGTTGCCATCTCAATCTCTCTCAAGTTGAATAGCAGCAGTCCACAACAAGGAAACTGATTTCTGAAAGTTCTCAGAAACTTTCAGTTTCTCTTTGCTGAAAGATGTTCTTCATGTGACTTTACAGGGGATGTCTGATTAAGCTTCTTCTTTGGCTTAAGTTTTTTTCACAGGCAAGGGCAGGCTGAGGACACGGGAGGCAAGGACCATAGAGCCCAGCTCCATTTCAGTATATTTAAATGAATCTTCAACTTTCTGCATCTCATAAAACATTCTGCTTTTACACTTGTAATTCACCTTCCCTCCCATAATAATAAAACAGGTATCTCTTTTACTTTGAAATAGTACCCTTTACCTAAACACTTCACCGACACCATTCTTTCTGGTTTCTATGGCACCATAGGCCACTGATCATCTGAATTCTATGGTCTGATTTTTTAGGACTCATTTAAAATATTCAAGCTTTCTCATCTTAGAAAAAATATTTCTTATTCCTCCAAACCCCATACATGCCTCTCCTGCAACCAATCTATCTTTTACTTCCTGGCTATTGTTTAAAAGCCCTAATCATATAACTGCTTACACGCTGTCACCTCTTTTTCACTCTGTACACTTCTGTTTTTTCTCCCAATATTTTCTAAAATCTGTTTTCTTAAAAATCACCAATGATCTCTTTGTTATTAAATCTAAAAGACGTTTTTAACCTCCTTCATCTAGACAAGTATTTCTCAAATCTTAATGTGCACAGGAATATTATTATTAAAATGCAGATCCTGACTTAGGAATTTGGGGTTGGGCCTGAGATTCTGAAGTCAGAGTAGCTCCCTGGTGACGCGAATGCTACCTACCTACAGACCACATTCGAGCAGCCACTCTCTGCAGTGCTTGCCACTCTTTCTGGGGACCTTTGTGTTCCTGGCACACAGTACCTCAACCTTAAACTTTAACTTCTGGGAGATCCTTTGCAAGATCTCCTATTCTTTACCCATCCCACATGAAGAGCATTCCTACTGCTTAGGCCCTCTTTTCCTCTCAATCTGTATACTATTCTTTGAAAATTTTCATCTGCTCATATTGCTTCAATTATCATGCAAACAGTCTTAGTGGAGTGCACATAAGACTGGTCTCTGGAGTTAGATCTAGATTCTAATCACTACCCTGTCACTTAAAAATACTGCAATCCTGTGTAATTTAAATTCTTTGAAGCTAGGTTTACCATCTGTAAAATGGAGGGTAAAAATGAGTAACCCAAGACATTGTTGTATTAAACGAGATATTTCTTATAAAGCTCAGACAGTAAAGAATCTGCCTACAATGCGGGAGACCTGGGTTCAATCCCTGGTCAGGAACATACCTTGGAGAAGGGAATGGTAACCCACTCCAGTATTCTTGCTTGGAGAATCCCATGGACAGAGAAGCCTGGCAGGCTACAGGTCATGGGGTCACAAAGAGTCAAACACCACTGAGCAACTAACACTTTTAATATTTCATTTTAAAATAAAGCTTAAACTTCAGTGCCCCTTACTTAAACATGTCATTTCCAAGATGCATAGGGCCTTAGCCATATTTTATAAATGTTTCAAAAAATAATATATCTTAACGAGTTAAGATCCTTGCCAGTTAAACCCCAACTTCCACTCTACTATAATTCTAGTCTGTCAGGTGGTGACGGAGTGAGCCACAGGCTTATTTAGCATCTGCAAGAGTGAATTTGAATTAAGAATGCATATAATTTTGACCTAGTGGAATTTATTTATGCAGCTCACAGTCACTTCAGTACATAAGTGCTTGTCATCAAGATCTCACAGGCTAAGCATCAGAGACAGATTTCAAACAAAAATCTGTTTGACGCTAATGCTAATTACCTTACATTACACTGTACTGCTGTTCCTTTGGTAATGATTCATTAACAAGTCTTTGTTTCCAAAAGGCATGAGAGTCCATTGCCAGAACTTTTAGTGTTTTAAGAGCATGTAACACCTCCCTAACTGGTTCCAATATGTTTTTATAGTTTCCTTGCACGCTGTTGCATTCCACTCTGTGGAATATCTGTGCATTCCACCCTATCCATTGGAAGATGAGTTTGCTTATGTTCTTCCTTTGGTATGAAAATGGCCTCGTCTGGTCATATTTATTATTGTTCATATTAACTTCTTACTGACTGGTCACAATGTTTTACATTTATGAGAATAAAGTTAAACTCATAGCATGCCAGTCCAATGAGGGCATTAACAACCATGGTAGGTAGATGATACCAAGGTTCCCCAGGTGGTGCAGTGGTGAAGAATCTGTCTGCTGATGCAAGAGATGTGGGTTTGATCCCAGGATTGGGAAGATCCCTTGGAGGAGGAAATGGCAACCCACTCCAGTATTCTTGCCTGGAAAATTCCATGGACAGAGAAGCCTGGTGGGCTACAGTCCATGGGGTTGCAAAGAGTCTGAGGGACTGAGCACACAACACACACACATAAAAGAAATTTGCAAGTGTAATTAAAGTCTCTAATCAGTATGACCTTGAATGAATCAAAAGGAGACTGTCCTAGGTGGGCCTAATCTAATCAAGTGAGCTCTTTAAAAAAGAGCTTAAACTTTTCCTGCGATCAGAGACATCCTCCTTGTCTTGAGGAAACAAGTTGCCATGAGTGCTACAGCCACAAGGAAATGAATTCTACCAGCAACCACTGAGTCTGGAAGAGGACCCCATGCCCCAGACAGTCTTAGTTGCCTCCTTGACTGCAACCTTGTGAGTTCAGCTTAACTGTGTGCTGATTTCTGACTTACAGAACCTGTGATATAAACAGATGTTGTTCCATCACAAAAGTTCTTGATAATTTGTCACTCATCAATAGGAAACTAACATAGAAAATAAACTTGTTAATTGGTGTGATCAGTTGATAGTATTTAGGATTTGTTATGACATAAGAAAATTTGGAATGTAATGAAATCTTGTAGCACATAGTACTGTGATAGACAGTTTCCAAATTTTGACCATAATCCTATAAATTTTCATCCATTTTCAAAATGCACTTTGAATTTTTTAAGACAGCAAATTTCAATCAATGATTATCTTTCTTTTCTCTGTATTAAAGCTTTTACAAATTTATTGTCATATGAAGAAAAGCGTAAAAAGTATGAAGACAAAAAGCATAGAAACAAAAAGTACTATAGCAGTGTGTCATGGAAATAAGTACTAAAATATGACTCAGTTTTCTAGATTTATGCTGTCTGTGGAATTTGCTTTCTAAAATTTATAATTTGCTATGATTGTATTTCTCATTCTAAACATTATTTTCTATTTAATTTTTATCCATAATTTTGTGATGCTATAGAAAGTGCAATTTTGTAAGTTTCAGAGCCTACAAAACATAAATTCTGCTCTGTACATAATTATAATGCTTTTAAATTCAACCATACAAAGCCAGCAAGGGGGTGAACAAAAATTGTGAATCTCTCTTTATTTCTCTATCTGACCTCTGGAGGGCACTGTTGTGAAAATTGGGAAAGATCAGAATAAGCTCAAAAAAACCTTCCTTCCTTCCAATTTAAAGAGATATCCTGACACCATTTTTTACACAATGACATGTAAAGCATCTCAGACACTAGAGACAGGAAGTTTTAAGACAGCCTCTCTTCCTAGCTCCCTCTACAGTCTCCATCAGAAGAAGAAATCGATATCATCTGTCATTCCTCCTCAACCGCAGAGCAACTTGGATTCAAGTCCCCCAGTCATGAGACTTCTGTCTGTGGGGAATCACCCGGAAAGCAGCTCACTGCCTCTTCACTGCTCCACCATGACCTTGGTGTTCACCTTGATGCTTGAGGCACTCCTGCTGCTGAGTGAGTACTGTTCCATTTTACTCTCTTGTCCACACACGGAACATTGTTCTGGTTTGACTTTGAATAGAGACTTTTGTTTAGCTGAGTTCACTGATTCAGTATTAATGGTTCAGGAGCCCAGTCAGTGACCCAGCCCGATGGCCACATCACTGTCTCTGAAGGAGCCCCTCAGGGGGCTGAGGTGCAACTACTCATTTTCTCTTCAACCTAATCTCTACTGGTATGTGCAGTACCCCAACCAAGGACTCCAGCTTCTCCTGAAGTACATGTCTGGAAACAATCTTGTTTCAGGCATCAAAGGTTTTGCATCTGAATTTAGGAAGAGTGAAACTTCCTTTCACCTGAGGAAAAAGCCCACTGAAGTAATTTGACCAAGTACTTCTATGCTCTGAGTGACATGGTGACTAGGACTGTAGGGGGAGCTATCTGCAAACCCCTGAGATGTGGTAGCTTAAAGGACTTACAGTTTCAGCCTGTGTTATTTTCAGGAAGTTGGCATGTTCTGTGAAGGCAAATAGTACAGAGAATATAGAGTATTGCAAATGTTTCATTCCTATGGGCATCTTAGATTTTTTCTTTTCTTTTTCAATTTGCAAAGAAAGGATTTGTTTTCTCAAGTTCAGTGTTCTCAGTGGAGTTGACTGTTAGGTGGGGCTTCCTGTCACAGAGTGTCACCTGAGCAGGGTTTGTTGGGTGAGCTGATTGGTTGCAGGAGCAGGAACATTTCCAGACAAGAAGTGACACACCACTTATGGGTTTAGCTGTGTATTTTAAGGTGAAAATTTCTCAGCAGCAAGTCAAGGCATCATGAAGAGGCTAGTGGGCACTGTGCTGGGGCTTTTGTTTGCCCAGGTTTGCTGTGAGTTGGGGCTGCCCTGCAGGGGAATCTGAAGAAATGAGCAGCTGCTGTACTGTTGAGGGAGGGAGTAGAAAGAGTTGACAAGTCCTGCACATCTTCCTATCCTTCTCAACATCGATGGGAGCTGGAGGGACACGTTCAGGGTTTTTTCAGAGTTACAGTGAGCCTCACCTGTGACTGTTGTCTCTTTCTCATCAGGTGTGAGAGGGGTGGATGTGGAGCAGAGTCCCCCAGCCCTGACTCCACAGGAGGGAGCCAGCTCTACACTGTGGTGTAATTTCTCCACCTCAGCAGTGTGCGGTGGTATCTTCAGAAGCCCGGGGGCCGCCACCTCATTTACATTCCTTCAGGAACAAGGCAAGGAGGAAGATTAAATGCCACGACAGTCCTTAAAGAACGCCGCAGCTCACTGCACATTTCCTCTTTGCGGACCACAGACTCAGGCACTTACTTCTGTGCTGTGCAGCACTGTGCTCCCCGGGCACCTGCAGTCTGTACTCAAACCCTCCGCGGGGCTCAGCCCCTCCTCCAGCCACAGTCACACCGTGAGGCCACCACAGGGCATTTGCAGTGCTTCTTATTGGCCTTACAGATTTGAGACTTTGGTCTTTATCTTCCTCTCAATCTGTATCTTCTTCTGCGCTAGAGTCTCAAACTTGTAACTAGGACAGGTCTATTAATAGATAAGAAAGTGAAGTGAAAGGCGCTCAGTCGGGTCCGACTCTTTGCGACCCCATGGACTATAGAGCCCATGGAGTTCTCCAGGCCAGACCACTGAAGTGGGTAGCCTTTCCCTTCTCCAGGGGATCTTTTTAACCAGCTGAACCACAAGGGAAGCCCAAGAATACTGGAGTGGGTAGCCTATCCCTTCTCCAGGGGATCTTCCCGACCCACGAATGGAACCGGGGTCTCCTGCATTCCAGGCGGATTCTTTACCAACTGACCTATGAGGGAAGCCCTATCAAAATAAATATTTAGCTACAACATGCTCTACTTCAAAATAAGAAGAAGTTAAAGGAACTAAAAGAAGAGAAAAGTGACTCCAAGAAGATGTTATTCAGCTAAGTTGGCTGTCCCAAGAATGTCCATCCAAACATGCCTCACCATGATGCGTCCCAACAGACAACTGCAGATACATCTCATCCTACTATTGCTGCTGCTAAGTCGCTTCAGTCGTGTCCAACTCTGTGCGACCCCAGAGATGGCAGCCCACCAGGCTCCCTCGTCCCTGGGATTCTCCAGGCAAGAACACTGGAGTGGGTTGCCATTTCCTTCTCCAATGCATTAAAGTGAAAAGTGAAAGTGCAGTCGCTCAGTTGTGTCTGACTCCTGGCGACACAGCAAACAAAAAGTACATATATGCTCAATGGTTAATATGAACTTGGTCGTTTAACTAAAATTTATCCTCTTTCAATTCTGGATGCAAGAAGTCTGAAATCAGTTTCACTGGCTACAGTTAAGGTATTGGCAGGGTTGATTCCTTTCCTAACTGCACATTACATAATTTTATTTATTTTGTAAGTATGGAAAAATACACATAATTTTTGTACCTTTTAATCCGCTTCACCTATTTCACTCCTACACTCACCCCTTTCCCCTCTAGTAACTGGTAGTTTATTCCCTATATCTATGAGTCTGTTTCTGTTCTGTTAGTTTTGCATTTTAGAATCCATATATAAGTGAAAACATACAGTATTTGTCTTTCTCTGTCTGACTGACTTTGCTAAGTATAATACCCTCCAGGTTTTCAGTGTTGTCTCATATGATGAGATTTTATCCTTTTTATGATTAAGTAATATTTCATTGTGTGTGTGTGTGTGTGTATATATATATATATATATATATATATATATTACACATATTCTCTATCTATTCATATGGATGAATACTGATTGCTTCCATATCTTGGTTATTAGAAATAATGCTTTCTGTGAATATTAGGGTGCATATATATTTTCAAATTAGTGTTTTTGTTTTCTTCTGATAGATATCCAGGAATGGAATTGCTGGATGATATAGTATTTATATTTTTAATTTTTGAAGAACCTTTATGCTGTTTTAAATAGTGGCTGCACCAGTTTACTTTCCCAGCAAGGGTGCCCAAAGGGTCCCTTTTCTTCACATCCTCAGCAACACTCATTACTTCTTGGCTTTTTGATGATAGTGTTCTGATTGGGGTGAGGTGAGATCTCATTGGGTTTTGATTTGCATTTACCTGATGATTAGAGGTGTTGAATGTCTTTTCATGTGTCTGTTGCCCATCTGTATGTTTCTTTGGAAAAATGTTTATTTAGGTCCTCTGCCTTTTTAAAAACCAGATTATTTACAGTTTTTATATTGCATATAAATTTCTTTATATATTTTGGACATTAACCCCTTATTGACTAATTATTTGCAAGTATCTTCTTCTGTTTGATAGGCTGTCTTTTTGCATTTTAATAGTTTTATTCCAATTTGAATGTCTTCTATTTCTTTTTCCTATATGACTGCTGTGACTAGGACTTCAAGTACTATGTTAAATGGAAATGGTGAGAGTAGGCATCCTTGTCTTGTTCCTCATCTTGGAGAAAAGCTTTCAGTTTTTACCATCAAATATGATATTAATTGTGTGTTTGTTGTAAATGGCCTGTATTATTTTGAGATGTGGTCCCATTATACCAAGTTTATTAAGAGTTTTAAACATGAATGGATGCTGAATTTTGTCAAATACTTTTTCTTTGTCTGTTGAGATAATTATATAAGTTTTTATCCTTCATGCTATTAATGTATATCATGTTGATTGATTTGCAAATACTGAACCATCCTTGTACACCTAGACTATATCCCACTTGGCCATGATATATGATTCTTTCATAAATTGTTGAATTAAGTTTCCTAACTTAATTCAGTTCTAAAGGAAGTTAGTCTTGAATATTCATTGGAAGGACTAATGCTGAAGCTGAAACTTGGGCCACCTGATGCAAAGAACTGATTCATTGATAAAGACCCTGATGCTGGGAAAGATTGAGGGCAGGAAAAGAAGGGGACAACAGAGGATGAGATTGTTGGATGGCATCACTGACTTTATGGACATGGGTTTGAGCAAGCTCTAGAAGCTGGTGATGGACAGGGAAGCCTGGCATGCTTCAGTCCATGGGGTCACAAAGAGTTGGGCATGATTGAGCAGCTGAACTGACTGAATTGAAGTTTGCTAATATTTTGTTGAGAATTTTTTTTATCGATGTTCTTTCAAGAAATTGACTTTTTTTGGGTAGTTTTATTTCTGGTTTTGGCATCAGGGTAATGAAGGCTTCATTGAATGAGTTTGGTAATATTTCGTCACCTTCAATTTTACGGAAAATTTGAAAAGGATGGGACCTAATTAGTCTTTAAATGTTTGGAGAATTACCCTGTGAAGCCATGGAGTCCTTATATTAGGAATCAACAAAATATGGCCCATGAACCGGTCCATTCAGCCATTTACTTTGTAAATAAATTTTGTTGGAACATAAGAAAGCTTATTTATTTATGTATTATCAATAACTTATTTCATGAAACAATGGCAGAGTTCAGTAGTTGCAACAGAATGAATGGCTTACAAAGACAAAAATATTTACTATTCTACCCTTTATTGAAGAAGTTTGTAATCCCCTCTTCTACATCATTAGTCATCATGGAAATGCAAGTTAATGCCACAGTGAGATCTCTATACACCCATTAATGGCAACCCACTCCAGTATTCTTGCCTAGAGAATCCCGTGGACAGAGAAGCCTAGTAGGCTGCTGTCCATGGGGTTGCACAGAGTCGAACACAACTGAAGTGACTAGCATGCATGGCATTGGAGAAGGAAATGGCAACCCACTCCAGTATTCTTGCCTGGAGAATCCCAGGGACAGGGGAGCCTGGTGGGCTGCTGTCTATGGGGTCGCACAGAGTTGGACACGACTGAAGCAACTTAGCAGCAGCAGCAGCATACACCCATTATTTTGGCTAAAAATAAAAAGACAACTATATCAAGTATTGTTAATGATACAGAATAATTGTCAGATTTAGAATCTATTTAGAGACATATTCTCTTCAGTGTGCAGCAATCTCCTTGATCTAATGTTGATCTTATGGGAGGAGAGACAGCCCCATGCAGTGACTCGGCTTGAGGGCCAGTTTCTGCCTTTGAAGGGATCCCAGGACAGGTGAGGCCCTATCATGAGTATTTCGAGAGCCCTGCTTCCTCCTGGTGTGTCCAGCACCCAGACCAAGGCTTCCAGACCCTCATGAGACACGCCTCCATATGGAACAGAGAAGGTTTCACAGGGGACCTCAACAAGGGCAGAGATTTACTATCTGAAGAAATCCTTGACACAAGAAAAAGACTTGGCCACATATTTCAGTGTTCTGATAGATGCTCTAAAATATATATATTATCAAAAATAGTTAAAGAAGAAATAGAAAAGCTAGATAGGTATATAATCATTAAAGTAATTTGACAATTATAAATATAAATTTATAGAGAATTCCTAATAGATGGGAAGTTTTTAACCTGCAAGCGTGCCCCACTACATAATTAAAAATCGAATGCATAGTAAGATGTATAGGAAACCATGTAACCAGAAAATACTAGAAATTAAGTTTACATAGGGGGCTTCTACAAATAAATAAGAAAAACATTCAAAATGAAAAGAGATAATAAGATAATTTACATAAAGGCAATTTAAAGAAGAGGAAATAGACATGTGAACATATAAAACATCAACTTCTGCAGTAATCAGAGGAAATTAAATTAAAGAAGATTACCATCTCATTTCTGTCAGATAACCAGAGATGTGAAAATCTGATAGCATTAAGTTTTGACCCAAATACAGGGAGAAGACTATTGAATTTCTCCAGATGGAGAAAAGCAACCACATAGAGAACATTTATTTAACAACTTCAGAGAAAAATTGTCTGAACTATTTAATAAAGAAGAAAATGTATATATTTAAAAGTCAAGCAATTCCAATTCCTGTTATCTACATTCAAGTAATTCCAACATTTGAACAAGGAGGCATTTACAAGGATAGTCACACCAACCCTGTAGGCAGAAGTATAACCATTCAAGTACAGAATGAACAAATAATGAATTACATATGAAATCGAAATACATGAACTATTACAAGCAAAGAAACAGTTATCTATATTATTTTCTTAGATAAATCTTACAAAAATAAAATGCTGAGTATAAAAAGCATCAGAATGATATATGCTGCATGACACTACTTATGAGAAATTTCAGAATATAATCACAATATAATATATTGTTTTGTGATACATAGCTATAACAGTAAAATTGAAAAGACATATGTGGAATCTTCCCAATAGTAGTTATTACTTTAAAAATAGGAATAGTACTAGGAGTTACTCTTTAGTTTTATCTGTAACGTTTGGAGAGATATATTGAAAATATAGCAAAATTAAATATCTGTTTGCCATCATTGCCAGGGAAAAATGTGTCTGCACATAATTTTGTGTACTGTTCCATGTAAGAATTATTTAGTATTTTTTTAAAAAAATTCAAAAATTGAATGGTAGCTTTTACTAGTCCAATCAATTCATAGAAGGAATAAGATAACTCCTGTTACCCATAACTTTGACAGATGTACTTTTAATAGGCCATAAAATGCCAGAGAAAAAACTTTAAACTTGTTTAAGCACTAGAAATTATTCATCCAAAAATAAACAGCACAGAGACTTCCTACCACAGTTAAAATATACACTTTTTGAGTACACAAAAAGAGAAAGTGAAAAGAAAATCAGATCATTTGGCTTAGCAGTGGGAGACATGCCCCCAAGATGTTAGTCTATGTTTTAACTAATACACAAATTCAGCAAAGTTGCAGGATACAAAATTAATCTGCATTCCAATAATGAACTATCTGGAAGAGATATTAAGAAAACAATTCTTTTTCCATCACATCAGAAAGAAAATACCTAAGAATAACTTTAAGCAAAGAAGTATAGACTTGTATATTGAAATCTGTAAAACATTGATTATAGAAATTGAAGACAAAAATTAATGGGAAGATATTTTGTTCTTACAGACCAAAAAAATTCAATTGTTAAAATATCCATACTACCCAAAGCATTCTACAGATTCAATGAAACCTCTATCAAAATTCAATGACATTTTTCACAGAGATAGAATAAACAAACCCTAAGATTTGTATGAGAGACAATAGACTACTAATAGCCAAAGTGAACTAGAGAAAGATCAAAACTGAAGGCATCACATGACCTTATTTCAAACTACATTACAAAATTATAGTAATAAAAACAGTGTGTGGGGTTTTTTGGCATTAAACAAAGACACATAGATCAATGGAGCAGAATAGAGAACCCAGAAATAAACCCTTGTATACACAGTCAATTCATGGCAAAGAAGCCAAGAATATACCCTCAAGAAAGGAACATCTCTTCAATAAATGGTATTACGAGAAATGGAAAGCTACATGCAAAAGAATGAAATTGAACTCATCAAAATGGATTATAGAATTGAATATAAGAACCACAACAGTAAAGCTCAGAAGAAACATAGGGGCTAAGTTCCTTGACATCAGTATTGGCCACAGTTTTTTTTTGTTGTTTTTTTTTTTTGTTTTGTTTTTGTATTTGACACTAAAAGCAAGGACAGCAAGAGAGAGAAAAAAAAAAAAAGCAAAAAACAAGTGTGACTACATCAAACTAATAAGTTTATGTATGGCAAAAGAAGCCATCAACAAAAAGAAAAGGCAACCTACAGAATGAGAGCAAATATTGCCCAAGCATATATCTGATAAGGGGCTAATACCCAAAATATATAAGTACCTTGTATAATCATTAGAACAAAAGTCTTTTTTAAAAATAAGCTGATGATCTGAATAAACATTTTCCCAAAGAAGACATACTAATGACAAGAAGGTAAATCAGAAGATGTTAAACATCTCTAATCATCAGGGAAATGAAAATCAAAACCAAAAAGAGCTATCCCTTTACATCAGCCAGAATGGCTACTATCAAAAAGACAGGGAATAAAAAATTGCGACAAGAATGTAAAAGAAAAGGAACCCTGCCCACTGTTGTTGGAAATATAAATTGGTGCAGCCTCTATGGAAAACAGTATGGAGGTTCCTCAAAAAATTAAAATTAGCTCTACTATGATAATCAGCATTTCCATCTCTTAGTATTCATCTGAAGAAAATGAAGTCACTATCTCAAAAAGATATCTGTACCCCACGTTTACTGCAGTTCATCTACAACAGCTGAGACATGGAAACAACCCAAGTGTCCTCTGACAGATGAATGGATAAAGAAAACATGATAAAAAAAGAAATTTTTTCATAGATTTACAACAACATGAATGAATCTTGAGGGCACAATCCTAAGTGAAATAAATCAGGCAGACAAAGTCAAATACTGTATGAAATCATTTATATGTGGACTCTTAAGACAGAGGTGCAGGAACACACACACACAGACATATAGACACACAGACACACACACACCCCAGACCTCATAGATACAGAGAAGAGATTGGGGGTGTAGGGTGTGGAATAGGTGACTATGTTCAAAAGACAGAAACATCTAGTTATAAGAGAAATAAGTCCTGAGGATGCAATATACAGCATGATGACTATAAAATTTTTTTTAATGTTGTCAGTGTGTAAACCCTCTTGGCTCTCAAATATATGTATATTTTTTAATTAAAAAAAAAACTGGCTGCTCTGGGTCTTTGCTGCTGCACACGGGCTTTCTCTAGTTGCGCTAAGCGGGGCTGCTCTTGGTTGCAGTGCACAGGCTTACTGTCCTGCCTTCTCTTGTTGTGAAGCACAGGCTCTAGGAGCACAGGCTTCAGTAGTTGCAGCATGCAGGCTCCAGGGCACGTGGGCTTCAGTAGTTGTGGCACACAGGCTCAGTAGTTGCGGCTCTTGGGCTCTAGAGCAAAAACTCCATAGTTGTGGTGCCCGGGCTCAGTGGCTCCAGGGCATGTGGAACCTTCCCAGACCAGGGATTGAACCCGTGTCCCCTGCATTGGCAGGTGAACTCCCATCCACTGTACCACCAGGGAAATCCTCTCGAAGTTTGTTTTGCTTTTTTTTCAGGTAGTTTGAACACTTGAATAACAAGTTTGGAATAGGATGTATAACTACTGGACTGGAGTATCTTTCATTGGACTGAAATATGCAAAACTCAAAATAGGATGTAGTACCCAGATTGGAATGCAAGGTGAGCTTCAGAAGACAGTCACCAGAGATGCAAGAGGGAGAACTAGGGAAGATCTGGGAACCTCAGTAGTAATTCTGTGCCCTCATATGCTATGTGAGTTTGGGGATTCCTATGAAGGAACCACGGAGAATCCAAGGACAATCTATTATAAAATAACTCAGTTAGGTCTTCCCTGGAGGCTCAGTGGTAAAGAATCTGCCTGCCAAATCAGGAGACGTTGGTTCAACCCCTGATACAGGAAGATCCCACATGTCATGGAGCAGCTAATCCTGTGCACCACAACTATTGAGTCTCTGCTCTAGAGCCTGTGCTCCACAGTAAGAGAAGCCACCGCAATGCGAAGTGCAACGACAGAGTAACCCCCTCTCTCTGCAGCTAGAGAACAGCCTGTGTAGCAATGAAGACCCAAACACTCTAAATTAATAAATAAATAAAATTATAAAAAGAATAAGTTATTCTTATTGGGGTTTCTTTATGAGGTGTTGAAACAAAAATAAAATGTTTGAAATTTGATTAATTTGATGTAAATGACTTCATTAGTTGAAATTTCAGAATAAAATGAAATAGAATTTTCATTCCTTCAATGTCAAGAAAGGGAAATATTTTTATTTTAGAAATATATATTAATTTTATTAATTATATATATATATTAATATTTATTTTAACACTATATATATACCATATATTATGCAACATTTTAGGAGAAGTTTTGTCCTCATGACAACTATAATGAGAATTATAAGATTGTACTAAAGAGTATAACTGCATTCATGACAGCAACATGGTCAAATATTTGAATTTAGAAGACCCATTGGTTCTTGCTTCCTAAACCTTTAATAAGCTAATCACAGAGTTACATCACAAATGAAATGATTTTACAGCCATTACCATTTGGTATTCTAATACTCAACTGGAGAGATTACAGAAGTCAGAAGCCTGTTCTGCATTCATTTGTCTGTGTGATATTTGCTATTTTGAAGTTATGTGCTAAAGTTACCAGTTCACGTGGTTTGGTGGGTAAGTGGGAAGAAAAGGGAGTTCATGGCTTATTGTTGGTCTTTTTTAGGGAAACTAGGGAGCAGTTTTATAATTCATCTTAGAATCAAAATCAGAAAGGCAAGAGAATAATCAGAACTTGAATTAATATTTGGAATCCCAGAATGATTCATAATAAATTTATTTCAGATAACATCCCAGATTTTAAAACAGATTAATTTACTACTAAATTTGGAAGTTTTAAGTAAAAAAATCTCTTTCAACTTCATCCTTCAATATTAAACTCTGGCTTGTCCTTTACCAGGTATTATCATTTATTAGCAAATCACAAGGGAAGGCAGAACAATGTTTAGGACAGTCTAAATCTTCCAACCTGAGTGTCAGCACATTCAGACTTGATCCAGCCAGAAGCTACATTTTTCAGAGTCAGAGTGTGTAATGCAGCTGAGGGAACATGCACCATTACTGTCAGGAACTCAGAGCAAGGCCATATCAACAAAGGGGAAAAACCACCTTCATGCTCTCCCTGCATTGTTGTGGGCATTTGTGGTGTCCTCGACTTAGTTACAAATAATTGGAAACCAGGACATCTGCTGCCTGCCAACACCCAGAGGTGAAATGGAACAGAGGACTAGATGTCTCAACTAAATATAAACTCTCCTCCCTGCATCACTCATTAATGTGTTACTTCGACTAAAATCTAAGAACTGGCACTGTTTTAGATCTTTCTGTACTTTCTTTTCTACTTGTCTATTTGCCTTTGGTTCTTTTATATTAATTCATCTATTAAAACAATGAAATCAAATGGAAGATTGACAATGACATTCTACATGATCATGTACAGTATACAAAACTTCAGTCACCAAATAGTGTGGTGTCAACGTTTGCTAAGTGTTACAGATACCATATTTTGTAAGAGCACACTGTAGCCTTGTGGCACAGAAAAAGTCAGCATGCTTAACTTGACCTTACAGAGAAAAATAACAAACCACTGAGAAGAGAAACTGAACACTTTGGGGTAAAAAATATGACATGAGGACAATTTAAGGACACCTGATCTAATAAATACAATTCTACTTGTAAAGGCAGCAGGATTGAATATACTGATGCTCTTCAAAGTCTACTAAGTAAAACTCAATGTCAGATTTCAAAGATTAATATTTTTTCCTGTTAAGCATTTCATTAAAAAAAAACACATACAACTGAATAGATTCTGAAAGTCAGGAGTGATGTTTTATCATTTGATATTGAAGTCACTTTATTTATTGAAAAATATAAACAAAGACCTAGAACCAAGTGAGAAAAGAAAAAGACACATTAATTATTTTGGAAAAGACTGCCTTTTGTCAAGAAAGCTAAAGGGCTTCCCAGGTTGAGCTAGTGGTAAAGAACCCAGCAGGCAATTCAGGAGACATGAGACGCTGGTTCAATCCCTCGGTCAGGAAGATTCCCTGGAGCAGGGCATGGAAACCCAGTCCAGTATTCTTGGCCCTTCCCAGGTGGTGATAGTGTTAAAGATCCCATCTGCCAGTGCAAGAGATGAGGGTTTGATCCCTGTGTTGGGAACCCACTCCAGTGTTCTTGCCTGCAGAATCCCCATGGACAGAGGAGCCTGGCAGGTTACAGTCCATGGGATTGGAAAGAGTTGCACATGACTGAAGCAACAGCACAGCACACACATAAGAAAGCTAAAGATCTGTCAGTTTGTTTTATTGTGGTTTTTTAAAGAGTCATTAAATTCTGGATAAAGAAATATAAGCATTGGCTAAATGAATGACCAGAATGACCAGTAAGTAGATTACAGGAAGGATTCATAGTGTATACTAATATGTTTTGAATGGGCTGGCAAAATTATTATCAGTGTATGTCAACTTATTTAGTCTTCTGTTTCTCTCAGCTCAAACCCTTAACGTGTGTGTGTGTGTTAGTCACCCAACTGTGTCCAACTCTTTGGGACTCCATAGACTATAGCCACCAAACTCCTCTATCCATGGAATTCTCCAAGCGAGAACACTGAAGTGGGTTGCCATTCCCTTCTCCAGGGGATCTTCTTAACTCAGGGATCAAACCAGGGTCTCTTGAATTGCAGGTATATTCTTTACCATCTGAGCCATCAGGGAAGCCCTCACACACATAATACTAATGGCTTTCTCCATGACGCTTTCAGGATCTACCTAACATAATAATCAGGGAAAGAAAATTAGAACATTAAACATCTGTGAGCTAAAAGTTTTTCCCGTCTGTGAAAAAGACCATGTGATCTATGAACATGACAAACTCCACTTCCTGTTTGAGGGAGTCACACAGGAACAGGTACTACGTATATGTGCTGCCAGGCTACAGAGACACTGAACTCTCAGCTTGAGGCAGAACTGAGCACATTTGTGCAGGGGAATCCATGCCTCATGCCGCTCTCCAGGCTGCTCTGGGTGTTCCTGGCCATCACCTTCTCTGGTAGGGATGCTTCCAAGCCTGGGTGTGAGAGTTCAGGGTGAAAGGGCTGCATACGGACATGTGGTACTTCACAGGGACTTGGGGAGGAAAGGAGGGTTGGAGAAAAAGAAGCATTTTATAATTTCAATTTGGTTTGTCTCTGGGTCCTAAATTAATCTAAATCCCACACTATTTTATTTACTACTTCATCTCTGTTTTCTGTTTTTTCCCCATAGGATCCAGTGTGGCCCAGCAAGTAACTCAAGTCCAGACAGCTGTATCCAGTCAAGTGGGGCAGACAGTCACCCTGAATTGTCGATATGAAGTAAGTTGGACCACGGACTACTACTACATTTTTTGGTATAAACAGCTTCCCAGGGGAGAGATGACTTTGCTTATTCGTCAGTATTCAGAAGTCGGTAATGCAAGGAACGGCCGCTACTCTGTAAACTTCCAGAAAGCAGATAAATCCATCAGCCTTATCATTTCAGCCTTACAGCTCGAAGACTCTGCAAAGTACTTCTGTGCTCTTTGGGAGCTCACAGTGCTTGAAGTAATGGGAAAAGCTGAACAAAAACCCCAGAGCTTAATAAGAGAGAGCCCCACTGCTTCAGGACGTCAGTTGAAGTGCACATCTGCACATCCCAGAAGAGAGATGGTAGTCCTGTGGTTGCTTCATCTGTGGTCTGGATCAGAAGATTTAATTCTAAATAAAAGCTCCTTCTAGGTGGATCACCAGGCTACAGCTGGAACCAGGTGGGCCTGCCCCACAGGAACTGGAGCCTGAAGAAGACAGGGAATCACTGTGGTTTCTCCCTGCCTTTGGTCCCCAGTTTCCCACCACTGCTTTGGGTCCCCCATTTGAGCAGGAGGCCAGTAGATGCTAGAACTGGGAAAGCACATCTTATCTCCTGCAACTCCTTTCTGGTGGATCCACTTCACAGCTCTTGCCTTCCCTTTCACTAAGAGTTTCCTCTGATTGCCCAGGTTGATACAGGCTTTCAGCTCTTGCTAGTATCTTTGTTTTTTCCTTAACCCTGCCTGCAAATCTATAAATATTCCCTTCATTAAACTTTGTAGTTAATTCTTCAAGTAAATCAAAGATCTTTCTATATTTGGAAGCAGGTGTCCACAGTAACTTTCTACTAATACATTCTTCTCTTGAACTTTCAACTTTAAATCAATCATACAGAACATGTGTAAACTTGTTTAAAGCTATAAACTTTCTCCATAATAATTTAAAGTGACTGCTTCACTAAAATACACTCACATCACAAATCTGGGTATAGTTATCTGGAATCGTTATGAAAATCATTTCCTTAGCCCTTTCTTCTTAGACCTTGTCTCACTTAAGGTACAATCAGGGAAGCAGACCATCAGTGATGTCGAATAAGAGATTAGTTATATATAAAGATTAGAACTCAGGCAGTTGCTAGAGTTGATGGAGTAGTCTATACAAGCAGAAAAGATATAAGCACTCTAATGTTCATTGCAGCACTAATTACAGTAGGTGGACATGGAAGCAACCTAAATGTCCAATGATGGAACAATAGATAAAAAAGATATGGCATATATATACAATTGAATATTATTCAGCCATGAGAAAGAACAAAACAGTGCCATTTGCAGTGGCATGGATGGACCCAAAGAGTGCCATGCTGAGTGAAGTAAGTCAGACAGAGAAAGACAAGTGTCATCTGATATCTCTTTTATCAGATGGAATTTTAAAAAGTGGTATGTACAAATGAAGGTGTTTACAAAACTGAAATAGAGTCCAGGATGTAGAAAACTAATTATGGTTACCAAAGAGGGAAAGGGATATGAGGGATAAACTGGCAGACTGAGATTCACATATACACACTGCTATATATAAAATAGATAACTAATGAGAACCTTCTGTATAACACAGGAAACTCTACTCAATATTCTATAATGACCTACACAGGAGCACAATCTGAAAAAGAATGAATATATGTATACCTATAACTGATTCACTTTGCTGTACAACAGAAAATAACATTGTAAAGCAACTATACTCCAATAAAAATTAATTTTAAAAGTAGATAGAATAAATCTACTGGAAAAAATAAGAGTTTTCAGAATTTTGAAAAAACAGTGATACCTGACTTCTCATCCAGACCAATAGAAGTTACAAAGGAAAAGTATTTTTAAAGTGTTTAATAAAATAAACAAATAAAACTTTCAAGCTAGCTTCTTATGAAAATGAAGATATATATTAAAAATGTCTGTGTTGAATATCAATGCTAAAAGGGTGGAAAGTCAATGTGCAGACTTTTAAACTATATTTGCAATGCATATTTCTGAAAAAGGACTCAAATGAAAAAATATATAAAGCACATACAAATTAATCAGTAAAGAAAACAGTCAGGAAGAATGGGACAATCTTGGAGATCCAATTCAGAAATTTGATATTCAATACTAATAAATATACTAAAAATAATATTATTATTCATCAGGTAAGTGAAAATAAAGCTTCCTCTGAGTGCTCCATCTGTGTCCTTTCAGCACCCTGAATGCACTAATGTAGCTAGGAGAATACGACCCAAGAGGACAGGGAAAAATAATGACTGTCTCAAAGAAAATAAGTGATTAAATAAATTTCCTATAGTTTTCCTCATCAAACCAATGTGGAGAAAAAAAAAAAGTAGTAACAAGTCACAGATTCTGGATATTGAAGAAAAGGCAGGTTTCACTAGAAAAAAAGAAAGATGGTATTTTTTGAGCTTATTCTATGTCAGGCACTGTGGTATGCATTTCAGACTCATCATCTAATTTAAATATCAAAACCCTATGAGATAGCTTTTATTGTTTCATTTTTTTTTAATCTTTGGGAAATGAGCCATAACTTTCCTAATTGTGAAATGCTTCTCTACCTTTTATTATCAGCCAGAGTGTAGCATTTTAGGGGGCTCCTGAGAAGCAAGGTCTGGACTATGGAGAAGCACTTGGACTCAAAATAGGGTGGCTGGACATCTGAGTGATGGTGACATTACTGGTTTAAACTGAAACCAAAAGTGAACTAGAATAGAAGATTCCAAACCTAGGCACAAAGTCCCAGGATGAGTAGATGAGGAAATCATCCACTAACCAGTTAACAGTGCTGAATGCTTTAGCAAGTTTTTATATAATAGTATGCTGGGGAAATTGAGGGCTACGATGGGGTATTATTCTTTAAACACTCCTGTGATGCTATCTTCCCAAATATCTACATGGTGTTATCTCTGAAGTTCCTTTACATCTTTACTCATCTTTACCTGGTGAATTCTTTATTTAAATCTTTCTATTTTCCTTCCTTGAGAATCAGACTCCGGCACACTGCATGTAGCAGGCATGAAAGCTGAAGCACTGCCACCTGGTGTCCTACTCAGATGTTTTGTGATACTTACACTGGCTTCCTTGCTGCCCTCTGTGCTAAGTCTCTTCAGTCGTGTCCGACTGCAACCCCATGGACTGTAGCCCACCAGGCTCCTCTGTACCTGGGATTCTCCAGGCAAGAATACTAGAGTGGGGTTGCCATGCCTCCTCGAGGGGATCTTCCCAACCCAGGGATCAAACCCACACCTCTTAGATCTCCTACACTGACACTCCTATACTCCTTTACCACTAGCGTCATCTAGGAAGCACTAAATTGTGAGGAAGTCTAGTCAAGGTCAGGAAGCAATAGTTAGAACTGGACATGGAACAACAGACTGATTCCAAATAGGAAAAGGAGTACATCAAGACTATATATTGTCACCCTGCTTATTTAACTTATATGCAGAGTAAGTCATGAGAAAAGCTGGGCTGGAAGAAGCACAAGCTGGAATCAAGATTTCTGGGAGAAACACCAATAACCTCAGATATGCAGATGACACCACCCTTATGGCAGAAAGTGAAGAGGATCTAAAGAGCCTTTTGATGAAAGTGAAAGAGGAGAGTGAAACAGTTGGCTTAAAGCTCAACATTCAGAAAACGAAGATCATAGCATCTGGTCCCATCACTTCATTGGAAATAGATGGGGAAACAGTGTATACAGTGTCAGACTTTATTTTTTGGGGCTTCAAAATCACTGTAGATGGTGATTGCAGCCATGAAATTAAAAGACACTTACTTGTTGGAAGGACAGTTATGACCAACCTAGACAGCATATTGAAAAGCAGAGATATTACCTTGCCAACAAAGGTCTGTCTAGTCAAGGCTATGGTTTTTCCAGTGGTCATGTATGGATGTGAGAGTTGGACTGTGAAGAAAGCTAAGCGCCGAAGAATTGATGCTTTTGAACTGTGGTGTTGGAGAAGACTCTTGAGAGTCCCTTGGACTGCAAGAAGATCCAACCAGTCCATTCTAAAGGAGATCAGTCCTAGGTGTTCACTGGAAGGACTGATGCTGAAGCTGAAACTCCAATGCTTTGGCCACCTCATGTGATGAGTTGACTTATTGGAAAAGACTCTGTTGCTGGGAGGGATTGGGGGCAGGAGGAGAAGGGGACGACAGAGGATGAGATGGCTGGATGGCATCATCGACTCGATGGACATGAGTTTGAGTGAACTCCGGGAGTTGGTGTTGGACAGGGAGGCCTGGCGTGCTGTGATTCATGGGGTCACAAAGAGTCAGACATGACTGAGTGACTGAACTGAACTGAACTGAACTAGTCAAGATTGGGCCTGTGGTTGCTGAACCAGTCAGTAAACTCAATGCAGATATCTGGAGAGGGAGAATTAAGGAGAACTGGCCTTTTTTTTTTTTTTTCCTCTCTCCCTCTCTTTTGCCTGCCAGATATAAAAGGGATTGACTTCAAACATAGAATACAAATACATAGGATGATTCTGGCTGGAGAGTAAGAGACTACCTTGGAAAGAACGCTCTAAATTACTTCACAAGGTGAGAGTTTCTTCCCTGATAAGTGAAATTGTGCTTACTGTTATGTCCTTTCTTGTAGTATAGAAGTAGCCTGAGAAGTGGGAGCAAGAGTCAATAATGGGAAAAATAAACAATCATAGCAAATATTGCTTGGTTATACTCATTACATATTATAATATTCCACCCATTCTCTCAATATAACACCATATGAACTGATTTCCCATTGACAGTGAGAAACATGATAGACCATGGATACTTAGGATAATACATGTAATATGCTATGTAAACTGATAAAATACACCTGAGAAAAATATTGAGCTTTATCTGTGGGTAGATTCCTCTGCAGTTTCAAAATCTGTTTCCCAATCTCCTGCCCCAAGAATTTGTACATTGCCTGCAGCTGGTTGAGTGTTTATGACAGGATTTCTGCATCTCTTCTCTTGGGCAGGAAAGATAGAGGTTAGTCATTGAGATAGCTTCCAATTCTGTTCCACTTTTCAGAACGGAATTTAAATTTGAGTATGTAGAAGGCACTGCTGTCTAGTTTTGGCACCTACTCTGTTTCCTTTGTTTATTTCAGTTGTTCACTGGAAAGAAGTTTATGTAGTCAATTTATACTATCCATTTCTCAGAAGTAGATTTACATTCTGAACAATCTTAATTAGTGCTATCTTGCACTATTAAAATTTCCCTGATTATGTTTTATTTTTCTGACAACATTTTGAGCTTACAGAAAACAGAGAATATTG
This sequence comes from Bos taurus, assembly GCF_002263795.3. Lineage (NCBI taxonomy): Eukaryota > Metazoa > Chordata > Mammalia > Artiodactyla > Bovidae > Bos > Bos taurus. The sequence goes on along the minus strand of NC_037337.1, from coordinate 23,652,572 downwards.
CTTTTATAACTTTTGGAGCTTAGAAATCATGGGCACAAAATCATTGTTTAAACAAATGTGTGAATGCTCAATGAAACTAACCTGATTCATGAGCTGTGACACAGGTAAAATAGAACATAAATCTTATTTACTTTAACCAGCTCTATTGAGGTATAATGGACATTCCATAAAATTCATCCATTTTGCATCTACAGTTCAATGATTTTTGGTAAATTAGCTTAGTTATAAAATTATCTCCACAATCATAATCATTACCATGGCCTTTCCACACACTCTCTTTTAGTGGTCTCTCAGGGAAGCTGTTCATCTTACCTGACGCCTCACAAAAGCATAAGCTGAGAAAAAGCATAAGTCTTCATGTTTAGTCTCACTACTGCCACAATGCTAACTTTGATGCATCTGTTTATTACAGTGAGTCACCAAGCCAGCACAGATTCAGTGTGCACAGGGTCTACACAAGGCCATGGATATCAGGAAGCAGGGATCTTTGGAGGCCTCACATTTGTGATACTTTGTTATGATATAAGGAGGATTCTAACACAGTTCCTAAAAGTAACATTTCTAAATAGCTATAGCCAATCTTTGATTGTTTACATTCATGGGAGAATGCATTTAAATTGGTCTTTGGCCTATGCTGAGTTCAAACTCTCAAGCATGAAAATACACACATTTATTTATCACTCAACAAATGTTTGAGTGTTCACTATTCACCAGGTATTCAAGTAGTTTCTGGGAACATGGTTATGAACAACAAACAAATATTTGTTTAGTGTATATCACATACCTGGGACTTTAATTATAATATGAAAGACAAAATTTCTTGTTTTCATAGATCTTCCCTTCTAGAACATCACAGTCCAATAGAACTCTCAGAGGTGGTGGAAATGTTCTCTATCTGCACTGTTTAATAACCCCTAGCCTAGTAGTATAAGTGTGGCCTGTAGCCCAGCAGGCTCTCCAGGCAAGATTCTCCAGGCAAGAATACTGGAGTGGATTGCCATGCCCTTCTCCAGGGATCTTCCTGACCCAGGGATCAAACCTGCATCTCTTATGTCTCCTGCATTGGCAGGAAGGTTCTTACCACTAGCATCATCTAGGAAGCCCCAAAATGAGGGTAGTATGACTGAAAAGCTAAAATTTAATTCTATTTAATTTGCAGTTAGGTTCAGTTACTCAATCATGTCTGACTCTTTGAGACCCCATGGACTGCAGCACGCCTGACCTCCTTGTCCATCACCAACTCCCAGAGTTTACTCAAATTCACGTCCATTGAGTTGGTGACACCATCCAACCATCTCATCCTCTGTCAGCCCCTTCTCCTCCCACCTTCAATCTTTCCCAGCACCAGGGCCTTTTCAAAGGAGTCATTTCTTTGCTTCAGTGGCTAAAGTACTGTAGTTTCAGCTTCAGCATCAGTCCTTCCAGTGAATATTCAGGACTGATTTCCTTTAGGATGGAAATCCTTGCATCCTGCTTGCATCTCCTTGTAGTCCAAGGGACTCTCAAGAGTCTTTACCAACACCACAGTTCAAAAGCATCAATTCTTTGGCACTTAGCTTCCTTTATAGTCCAACTCTCACATCCATACATGACTTCTAGAAAAATCATAGCTACGTCTAGATGGACCTTTGTTGGCAAAGTAATGTCTCTGCTTTTTAATATGTTGTCTAGGTTGGTCATAACTTTTCTTCCAAGGAGCAGGTGTCTTTTAATTTCACGACTGCAGTCACCTTCTGAAGTGATTTTGGAGCCCCCCAAAATAAAGTCTGACACTGTTTTCACTGTTTTCCCATCTATTTCCCATGAAGTGATGGGACTGGATGCCATGATCTTAGTTTTCTGAATGTTGAGCTTTAAGCCAACTTTTTCACTCTCCTCTTTCACTTTCATCAAGAGGCTCTTTAGTTTTTCCTCACTTTCTCCCATAAAGGTGGTGTCATCTGGGTATTTGAGGTTATTGATGTTTCTCCCAGCAATCTTGATTCCAGCTTGTACATCATCCAGCCCAGCGTATCTCGTGATGTACTCTGCATATAAGTTAAATAAGCAGGGTGACAATATATAGCCTTGGCATACTCCTTTCCCAATTTGGAACCAGTCTGTTGTTCCATGTCCAGTTCTAACTGTTGTTTCCTGATCTGCATACAGATTTCTCAAGAGGCAGGTCACATGGTCTGGTATTCCCACCTCTTGAAGTATTTTACACAGTTTATTGTGATCCTCACAGTCAAAGGCTTTAGCATAGTCAATAAAGCAAAAGTAGATGTTTTTCTGGAATCCTCTTGCTTTTTCAATGATCCAACTGATGTTGGCAATTTGATATCTGGTTCCTCTGCCTTTTCTAAAGCCAGCTTGGACATCTGGAAGTTCATGGTTCATGTACTGTTGAAGTCTGGCTGGAGGATTTTGAACTTTACTTTACTAGCATGTCAGAGGAGTGCAATTGTGTGGTAGTTTTAACATTCTTTGGCATTGCCTTTCTTTGGGATTGGCATGAAAACTGACCTTTTCCAGTCTTGTGGCCACTGCTGAGTTTTCCAAATATGCTGGCATATTGAGTGCAGCACTTTCACAGCATCATCTTTCAGGATTTGAAATAGCTCAACTGAAATTCCATCACCTCCACTAGCTTTGTTTGTAGTGATGCTTCCTAAGGCCCACTTGACTTTGCATTTCAGGATGTCTGGCTCTAGGTGAGTGATCACACCATCGTGATTATCTGGGTCATGTAGATCTTTTTTGTACAGTTCTTCTGTGTATTCTTGCCACCTCTTCTTAGTATCTTCTGCTTCTGTTAGGTCCCTACCATTTCTGTCCTTTATTGAGCCCATCTTTGCATGAAATGTTCCCTTGGTATCTCTGATTTTCTTGAAGAGGTATCTAATCTTTCCCACTCTACTGTTTTCCTCTATTTCTTTGCATTGATCACTGAGGAAGGCTTTCTTATCTCTCCTTGCTATTCTTTGGAACTCTGAATTCAAAGGGGTATATCTTTCCTTTTCTCCTTTGCCTTCACTTCTTTTATTTTCAGCTACTTGTAATGCCTCCCCAGAGAGCCATTTTGCTTTTGTGCATTTCTTTTCCGTAGGGATGGTCTTGATCCCTGCCTCCTGTACAATGTCATGAACCTCCGTCCATAGTTCTTCAGGTACTCTGTCTATCAGAGTTAATCCCTTGAGTCTATTTCTCACTTCCACTGTTTAATTTTATTTTACTTTAAATTAAGCAGCTAGCAGCTTGTAGCCAACATATAGGACAGCTTAGTTCATGATGATGATACAGTACCTGCCCTCTAGGCACATGGGGCCAGCCCCCACAATTAACAAACCATTATAATACAAGCTAATAAGTGCCAAGTGAGAAATTCTGAAATTCTGTAGAGCCATAGGATGATATTCTACTCAACTATTTAGTTTTAAGAAACTCTTCTTAGAGAAGTTCATGTCTGATAGATAAGACTCTTTCAAATTATATTGATTTCTTAAAATCCCTGATATGTGGTAAAGTAACATGGTGAGACAGCCAATATATAAGCTTTAAACTGGATAATTTACAGCCAGAGTGTTCTATATGACAGGAGAGAAAAAGATACATTTTATCTTCCATTTTGACATCATAGGTTGTCTAACATTAAATTACGGGTCTTTTCCACATTTATTAAAATGACTTAATATATTCCATCAGTACATACATAAAAACACACTACATGATTCTGATAAAATTGGAAATGACAAATGAAACATTTTATTTCATTCTGATGCCCTGGTTTTTAAAGAATCACAGAATCCATTCCTGAAGGGCAAAGTACACCTCCCCAAACACTATCATGTGGCTCAGCTGTAAAGAATCCACCTGCAATGTGGGAGATCTGTGTTCAGTCCCTGGGTTGGGAAGATCCCCTGCAGAAGGGAAAGGCTATCCACTCCAGTATTCTGGTCTGGAGAAATCCATGGACTGTATAGTCCATTGGGTCGCAAAGAGTCAGACACGACTGGGCGAATTTCACTTTCACTTCCACTTTTTAAGCACTATCAGCATGAGTAACGGAGAAGGTAATGGCACCCCACTCCAGTACTCTTGCCTGGAAAATTCCATGGGCAGAGGAGTCTGGTAAGCTGCAGTCTATGGGGTCGCTAAGAGTCGGACTCGACTGAGTGACTTCACTTTCACTTTTCACTTTCATGCATTGGAGAAGGAAATGGCAACCCACTCCAGTATTCTTGCCTGGAGAATCCCAGGGACGGGAGAGCCTGGTGGGCTGCCGTCTATGGGATCGCACAGAGTCGGACACCACTGAAGCGACTTAGCAGCAGTAGCAGCATGAGTAAACTCTTTCCAAGCCTTGACAAACATTTACCTCAGGAGTTAGAAAAAATATTGACAAAGAATAGATACATGTATATGTATAACTGAATCACTTTGCTGTAAACCTGAAACTAGCCCAACATTGTTAATCAACTATACTTTAAAATAAAATTTTAAAATATATCTGCAATAATAACAGAAAGAAAACTTTGTAAGAGATTAGTTATAAAATCAGCAAAATTTGATCCAACCACATGGGGGCAGCATCTATAATCCCGGCCCTCTTGAAAATAACCTGAGTAAAACAGTGGTAAGCCTGATTAGCTGCCTCAAACTGCAGTCGCTCCTTTCACCTTTCTTTCCAAAGAGCAGTGCAGACCATGTTTCTGTGGGTCTGGAAGAAGCTTGTACAAGGAAACCCCTTCAGGAGCAGGTAGATTCAGCAACTCTTCCTGATGAGGAAGAAGAGGGAGATGCTGCTCGTAGCACCAGTGTTAATCTTATGGATGCAAATACCACGTGAGTTTGGGGTTTCCCTGATTGCTCCCAGAAAATTCAGCACAGCGGAATCTTATCTGCAGACAACTGGAGGAGCGGGACTTTCTGATTGAGAGCAAAGTTGTGAAAAGACACAAAAATTATAAAGTAAGAAGATAGAGGGAGTTGAGGAGGGAGACTTGAAACAAAGGAGAAAAATACACAAGAATGAGAGAGACCAGGGTAGTTGATGGATTAGACATCTAATCAGATTTTCTCTGATGCTTCCCTCTGTTTTTCTGAACAGAAATGAATGGACAACAGATAAAGCATTTTCCTGAATTCTTGCTTCTACAAGAAAGAGAACTTCACTACATACTGCGATTTCTCGAGCACATTTTACAACTTACAGTGGTATAAGCAGAGGCCTGGGGGAAGTGCTGTCTTCTTCATGGTATTAGCTAAAGGTGGAGAAGTGAAGACAGAGCAGAGACTGACAGGTCGGCTTGGAGAAACCAGACAGCACAGCTCCCTGCACCTCACAGCTGCTCAGCTCTCAGATGCAGGAACCTACTTCTGTGCCGTGACACAGTGCCCTGGAAGCACCTGCTGTCTGCCCCCAAACCTCACTGTGAGCTCCAGGGGCCACCCCTCCTCAACTCCCCTCAGAGAAGGGGCCAGAGAAAGCTGAAGTCATGATGTCTATGAAGAAACTGAATTTTTAATTACAAAAGTCCGTGGACTCAGACAGTGTTACTGAAGAATTCTGTCAAACATTGAAGAGGAATTAGCATGAATTACACACAATTTCTTCCAGAAAATAGAAGACAATAATTTCTCACTCACTTTTTGAAACGAGTATTATTTTAGTACCAACATTTTTAAAGAGTCACAAAAAGAAAACTACAGAGAACTATCCCTCATGAATATAGATACCTGTTTGGGTAAAGAATCTGAAAAAAATGAATATATGTATATTTGTAACTGTATCACTATGCTGTACACATGAAACTAATACAATATTGTAAATCAATTCAGTTCAGTTCAGTTCATTTCAGTCACTCAGTCGTGTCCGACTCTTTGCAACCCCATGAACCTCAGCACACCAGGCCTCCCTGTCCATCACCAACTCCCGGAGTCCACCCAAACCCATGTCCATTGAGTCGGTGATGCCATCCAACCATCTCATGCTCTGTTGTCCCCTTCTCCTTCTGCCCTCAATCTTTGCCAGCATCAGGGTCTTTTCAAATGAGTCAGCTCTTTGCATCAGGTGGCCAAAGTATTGGCGTTTGAGCTTCAACATCAGTCCTTCTAATGAACACCCAGGACTGATCTCCTTTAGGATGGACTGGTTGGATCTCCTTGCAATCCAAGGGACTCTCAAGAGTCTTCTCCAACACCACACTTCAAAAGCATCAATTCTTCAGCTCTCAGCTTTCTTTGTACTCCAACTCTTACATTCATACATGACCACTGAAAAAACCATAGCCCTGACTAGATGGACCTTTGTCGACAAAGTAATGTCTCTGCTTTTTAATATGCTGTCTAGGTTGGTCATAACTCTCCTTCCAAGGAGTAAGCATCTTTTAATTTCACGGCTGCAATCACCATCTGCAGTTATTTTGGAGCCCAGAAAAATAAAGTCAGCCACAAATAAATTATATGCCAATAAAATTTTTAAAGGCAAAAAAAAATTAACAAAATATTAGCAAGTAGAATTCATCACTATATAAAAATAGTGATATACCAAGCACAAGTGGATTTTTTTACTTTAATATTTGAAAATCAGTTGATGGAATCCACTATATTACATGGTGAAAAAAAATCATGTGATTATCTCAATCTATGCAGAAAAAGCATTTGCCAAAATTCAACAGTCAATTGTGGTGAAAACTCTGAGAAACACAGGAATAGAGGGGAATCTCCTCAACTTCTAATTGTATGCTTACTAATATAAGACTATGTTCATTTCCTATCACTGGGAACAAGGCAAGAATAGCCATTCATCTTTTTCCCTCAACATGTGCCAGAAATTCTGTTCAGTGCAACAAAGCAATAAATGTAAAGACAGTCATATAGATCATCAGGAAAATGTAAAACTGCCCCAATTTGCAGACAATATGATTTTATATTCAGAAAATCTCAGAAAATATACCAAAAAAAGCATTTCTAGAACTATTAAATGGATTCAGCAAGATCACTGAATGTAAGATCAAAATACAAAAATAAAATGTATTTCTGTCTCTAGCAGTGAACATGTGGACACATAAATTCAAAATATAATACCATTTACAATGGCTCAAAACAAAAAAAAAACTCAAAAAAACCCAAATCCTTGGAAGTAAATCTAATAAAACATACACAGAACTTTTGTGCTGAAAACTGTAAAGCACTGATAAAAGAAATCAAAGAAGACAAATGAAGAGATACCCTCTGTTTGCAAATTAGAAGACTCCAAAAAGTACCTGTGTCATTTCTCTCAAATTGATATACATATTTTACATAGTGCCTGTTAAAAAACAAACAACCCAATCAAAATTGGGAAAAAGACCTAAACAGACATTTCTCCAAAGAAGACATACAAATGGCTAACAAGCACATGAAAAGATGGTCAACACTGCTCATTATTAGAGAAATGTAAATCAAAACTACAATGAGGTATCACCTCACACTAGTCAGAATGGCCATCATCAAAAAGTCTACAAAAAATAAATGCTGGAGAGTATGTGGAGAAAAGGGAATGCTCTTGCATTGTTGGTGGGAATATAAATTGATGCAGCCACTATGGAAGACAGCATGGAGGTTCCTTAAAAAACTAGGAATAAAACCACCATATGACACAGAAATCCCACTCCTAGGCATATATCCTGAGGAAACCAAAATTGAAAAAGACACATGTATCCCATTGTTCATTGCAGCACTATTTACAATAGCTACAACATGGAAGCAACCTACATGTCCATCAACAGATGAATGGATAAAGAAGTTTTGGTACATATTCACAATGGAATATTACTCAGCCATAAAAAGGAACACGTTCTAATGAGGTGGATGAACCTAGAACCTATGATACAGAGTGAAGTAAGTCAGAAAGAGAAAAATAATATCATATTCTAACACATGTATACAGAATCTAGAAAAATCATAATGAGAATTTATTTACAGGGTAGCAATGGAGAAACAGACAGAGAATAGACTTATGGATGTGGGGAGGGGGGAGGAGAGGGTGAGATGTATGGAAAGAGTAACATGGAAACTTACATTACCATATGTAAAATAGATAACCAATGGGAATTTGCCATATGGCTCAGGAAACACAAACAGGGGCTCTGTGTCAACCTAGAGGGGTGAGATGAGGAGGGAGATGGGAGGGAGGTTCAAAAGGGAGGGAGATATATATATACATCTATGGCTGATTCATATTGAGATTTGACAGAAAAACAAAATTCTGTAAAGCAATTATCATTCAATTAAAAAAATAAATAAATGTTTTAAAAAATCCATGCAGGATTTTTATAAATACAGGCAAGGTTATTTTAAAATTTGTATGAAAAGACAGCAATACTGGAAAAGCTAAAGTAACCCTTTAAAAAAGAAGGAAATAGAAGCCATCAGTCTACCTGATTTCAAGCTATAGCTGCAGTAATCAAGATTGCACATAATTTGATTGGGATTCTGTTGAATTTATAGATTCATTAGGTAAAACTGATAATCTTAACAAATGGAGTCTTCTAATTCATATGATGTCCTGTTCATTTATGCAGGTCCCCTTTAATTTCTTTATTAATGTTATAATTTTTATTCTAGAGGACTTGCATATTTTATATTAAATTATTTAAAATTGATAAGTGGTGTTTTAATTTAATTTTCCAGAGATTTTTGACTGAAAGGGCTTCCCAGTTGGTGCTAGTTGTAAAGAATCTGCCTGCTAATGCAGAGGCACAAGAGACGTCGGTTCGATCCCTGGGTCAGGAAGATCCCTAGAGCAGGAAATGGCAACCCACTCCAGCATTCTTGCCTGTAAAATTCCACAGACAGAGGAGACTGATGGGCTAGGGTCCATGGGGTTGCAAAGAGGTGGACACAACTGAGCACACACACTTGACCGAAATCTAGAAATAAAATGATTTTTGTGTTTAGTGACTTTGTAGTTGTTTATAGATTCCTTTGTATATTCTACATACACAGATGTGTCACCTATGAATAAAAAATGGCCTCCCTTCTCCCTTTTCAACCTTAATACACCTTATTTCCTTTTCAATAACTTGATACCAAACCTCCAGTATGATAGTAAACAGAAGAATGATAGTGAATCTATCTTATTATTACCTTAGACGGAACAATGTTGAATTTGGATATTTTCATTGTACTTATCAGATCCAGGATTTCTCTTCTATTTCTGGATTGTTGAGAGTATTCATCATGCAAGCGTTGGCCTTTTATCAAGTCTTCTAGTTTTTATGAAAGTAAGTTAAGTACATTATTTTCATTTTCATTAAGCAGAGGAAGATAACCTTTCCATATAGGCCAGAGATAATAAGATCTTTTAAATTCAAGACTATCAAACCTGCATCTCTTATGTCTCTGCATTGGCAGGAAGGTTCTTACCACTAGCATCATCTAGGAAGCCCAAAATGAGGTAGTATGACTGAAAAGCTAAAATTAATTCTATTTAATTGCAGTTAGGTTCAGTTACTCAGTCATGTCTGACTCTTGAGACCCCATGGACTGCAGCACACCTGACCTCGTCTCCATCCACAACTCCCAGAGTTTACTCAAATTCATCGCCATTGAGTTGGTGACCCATCCAACCATCTCATCCTTGTCAGCCCCTTCTCCTCCACCTTCAATCTTTCCCAGCACCAGGGCCTTCTTCAAAGGAGTCATTTCTTTGCTCAGTGGCTAAAGTACGTAGTTTCAGCTTCAGCATCAGTCCTTCCAGGTATATTCAGGACTGATTTCCTTTAGGATGGAAATCCTTGCATCCTGTTGCATCTCCTGTAGTCCAAGGGACTCTCTAAGAGTCTTACCAACACCACAGTTCAAAAAGCATCAAATCTTGGCACTACTTCCTTTATAGTCCAACTCTCACATCATACATGACTTCTAGAAAAATCATAGCTACGTCTAGATGGACCTTTGTTGGCAAAGTAATGTCTCTGCTTTTTAATATTGTCTAGGTTGGTCATAACTTTCTTCCAGGAGCAGGTGTCTTTTAATTTCACGACTGCATCACCTTCTGAAGTGATTTGGAGCCCCCAAAAAGTCTGACACTGTTCACTGTTTCCCATCTATTTCCATGAGTGATGGACTGGATGCCATGATCTTAGTTTTCTGAATGTTGAGCTTAAGCCAATTTTCACTCTCCTCTTTCACTTTTATCAAGAGGCCCTTTAGTTTTTCTCACTTTCTCCATAAAGGTGGTGTCATCTGGTATTTGAGGTTATTGATGTTTCTCCCAGCAATCTTGATTCCAGCTTGTCATCATCCAGCCCAGCGTATCTCGTGATGTACTGCATATAAGTAAATAAGCAGGGTGACAATATATAGCCCTGCATACTCCTTTCCCAATTTGGAACCAGTCTGTTTTCCATGTCCAGTTCTAACTGTTGTTTCCTGATGCATACGATTTCTCAAGAGGCAGGTCACATGTCTGGTATTCCACCTCTTGAAGTATTTTACACAGTTTATTGTGATCCACCAGTCAAAGGCTTTAGCATAGTCAATACAGCAAAAGTAGATGTTTTTCTGAATCCTCTTGCTTTTTTCAATGATCCAACTGATGTTGGCAATTTGATATCTGGTTCCTCTGCCTTTCTAAAGCCAGCTTGGACATCTGGAAGTTCATGGTTCATGTACTGTTGAAAGTCTGGCTGGGGATTTTGAACTTACTTTACTAGCATGTCAGAGGAGTGCAATTGTTGGTAGTTTTAACATTCTTTGGCATTGCCTTTCTTGGGATTGGATGAAAACTGACCTTTTCCAGTCTGTGGCCACTGCTGAGTTTTCCAAATATGCTGGCATATTGAGGCAGCACTTTCACAGCATCATCTTTCAGATTTGAAATAGCTCAACTGAAATTCCATCACCTCCCAGCTTTTTGTAGTGATGCTCCAAGGCCACTTGACTTTGCATTTCAGGGTCTGGCCTCAGGAGTGATCACACCATCGTGATTATCTGGGCATGTAGATCTTTTTGTACAGTTCTTCTGTGTATTCTTGCCACCTCTTCTTAGTATCTTCTGCTTCTGTTAGGTCCCTACCATTTCTGTCCTTTATTGAGCCCATCTTTGCATGAAATGTTCCCTTGGTATCTCTGATTTTCTTGAAAGAGGTATCTAGTCTTTCCCACTCTCTGTTTTCCTCTATTCTTTGCATTGATCAACGAGGAGGCTTTCTTATTCTCCTTGCTATTCTTTGGAACTCTGATTCAAAGGGTATATCTTTCCTTTTCTCCTTTGCCTTCACTTCTTTATTTTCAGCTATGTAATGCCTCCCCAGAGAGCCATTTTGCTTTTGTGCATTTCTTTTCCGTAGGGATGGTCTTGATCCTGCCTCCGACAATGTCATGAACCTCCGTCCATAGTTCTTCAGGTACTCTGTCTATCAGAGTTAATCCTTGAGTCTATTTCTCACTTCCACTGTTTAATTTATTTTACTTTAAATTTAAGCAGCTGCAGCTGTAGCCAACATATAGGACAGCTTAGTTCATGATGATGATACAGTACCTGCCCTCTAGGCACATGGGGCCAGCCCCCACAATTAACAAACCATTATAATACAAGCTAATAAGTGCCAAGTGAAGAAATTCTGAAATTCTGTAGACCATAGGATGATATCTATCAACTATTTAGTTTTAAGAAACTCTTCTTAGAGAAGTTCATGTCTGATAGATAAGCTCTTTAAATTATATTGATTTCTTAAAAATCCCTGATATGTGGTAAAGTAACATGGTGAGACAGCCAATATATAAGCTTTAAACTGGATAATTTACAGCAGAGTGTTCATATGACAGGAGAGAAGAATACATTTTATCTTCCATTTTGACATCATAGGTTGTCTAAATTAAATTAGGGTCTTTTCCACATTTATATAAAATGACTTAAATATTCCATCAGTACATACATAAACACAACTACATGATTCTGATAAAATTGGAAATGACAAATGAAACATTTTATTTCATTCTGAGCCCTGGTTTTTAAAGAATCACAGAATCCATTCCTGAAGGGCAAAGTACACCTCCCCAAACACTATCATGTGGTCAGCTGTAAGAAATCCACCTGCAATGTGGGAGATCTGTGCTCAGTCCCTGGGTTGGGAAGATCCCTGAGAAGGAAAGGCATCCACTCCAGTACTGGTTCTGGAGAAATCCATGGACTGTATAGTCCATTGGGTCGCAAAGAGTCAGACACGACTGGGCGAATTCTACTTCACTTCCACTTTTTAAGCACTATCACATGAAGTAACGGAAAGGTAATGGCACCCCATCCACGTACTCTTGCCTGGAAAATTCCATGGGCAGAGGAGCCTGGTAGCTGCAGTCTATGGGGTCGCTAAGAGTCGGACTCGACTGAGTGACTTCACTTTCACTTTCACTTCATGCATGGAGAAGAAATGGCAACCCACTCCAGTATTCTTGCCTGGAGAATCCCAGGGACGGGAGCCTGGTGGGCTGCCGTCTATGGGATCGCACAGATCGACACCACTGAAGCACTTAGCAGCAGTAGCAGCATGAGTAAACTCTTTCCAACCTTGACAAACATTTACCACAGGAGTTAGAAAAAAATATTGACAAAGAATAGATACATGTAATGTATAACTGAACACTTGCTGTAAACCTGAAACTAGCCCAACATTGTTAATCAACTATACTTTTAAAATAAATTTTAAAATATATCTGCAATAATAACAGAAAGAAAACTTTGTAAGAATGTTTATAAATCAGCAAATTTGATCCAACCACATGGGGGCAGCATCTATAATCCGGCCCTCTTGAAATAACCTGAGTAAAACAGTGGTAAGCCTGATTAGCTGCTTCAAACTGCAGTCGCTCCTTTCATTTCTTTCCAAAGAGCAGTGCAGACCATGTTTCTGTGGGTCTGGAAAGAAGCTTGTACAAGGACCCCTCAGGAGCAGTAGATTCAGCAACTCTTCCTGACGAGGAAGAAGGGAGATGCTGCTGTAGCACCATGTTAATCTTATGGATGCAAAACAACGTGAGTTTGGGGTTTCCCTGATTGCTCCCAGAAAATTCAGCACAGCGGAATCTTATCTGCAGACAACTGGAGGAGTGGGACTTTCTGATTGAGAGCAAAGTTGTGAAAAGACACAAAAATTTAAAGTAAAAGATAGAGGGAGTTGAGGAGGGAGACTTGAAACAAGGAGAAAAATACACGAAGAGAGAGACCAGGGTAGTTGATGGATAGACATCTAATCAGATTTTCTCTGATGCTTCCTCTGTTTCCTGAACAGAATGAATGGACAACAGATAAAGCATTTTCCTGAATTCTTGCTTCTACAAGAAGAGAGAACTCACTACATACTGCAATTTCTCGACACATTATCAAACTTACAGTGGTATAAGCAGAGGCCTGGGGAAGTGCTGTCTTCTTCATGTATAGCTAAGGTGAGAAGTGAAGACAGAGCAGAGACTGACAGTCGGCTTGGAGAACAGACAGCACAGCCCCTGCACCTCACGCTGCCAGCTCTCAGATGCAGAACCACTTCTGTGCCGTACACAGTGCCCTGGAAGCACCTGCTGTCCGCCCCAAACCTCACGGTCTCCAGGGGCCACCCTCCTCAACTCCCCTCAGAGAAGGGGCCAGAGAAAGCTGAAGTCATGTGTCTATGAAGAAACTGAATTTTTAATTACAAAAGTCGTGGACTCAGACAGTGTTCTGAAGAATTCTGTCAACATTGAAGAGGAAAAGCATGAATACACACAATTTCTTCCAGAAATAGAAGACAATAATTCTCCTCACTTTTTTGAAACGAGTATTATTTTATACCAACATTTTAAAAGAGTCACAAAAAGAAACTACAGAGAACTATCCCTCATGAATATAGATACCTGTTGGGTAAGACTCTGAAAAAAATGAATTATGTATATTTGTACTGTATCACTATTGCTGTACACATGAAACTAAACAATATTGTAAATCAATTCAGTTCAGTTTCAGTTCATCAGTCACGTCACTCAGTCGTGTCCATCTTTGCGACCCCATGAACCTCAGCACACCAGGCCTCCCTGTCCATCACCAACTCCGGAGTCCCCCAACCCATGTCCATTGAGTCGGTGATGCCATCCAACCATCTCATGCTCTGTGTCCCCTTCTCCTCTGCCCTCAATCTTTGCCAGCATCAGGTCTTTTCAAATGAGTCAGCTCTTCGCATCAGGTGGCCAAAGTATTGGCGTTTGAGCTTCAACATCAGTCCTCTAATGAACACCCAGGACTGATCTCCTTTAGGATGGACTGGTTGGATCTCCTTGCAATCAAGGGCTCTCAGAGTTTCTCCAACACCACACTTCAAAGCATCAATTCTCACTCTCAGCTTTCTTTACTCCAACCTCTCAATTCATACAATGACCACTGAAAAAACCATAGCCCTGACTAGATGGACCTTTGTTGACAAAGTAATGTCTCTGCTTTTTAATATGCTGTCTAGGTTGGTCATAACTCCTTCCAAGGAGTAAGCATCTTTTAATTTCACGGCTGTCAATCACCATCTGCATTTTGGAGCCCAGAAAAAATAAAGTCAGCCACAAATAAATTATATGCCAATAAAATTTTTAAAGGCAAAAAATTTAACAAAATATAAGCAGAGAATTCATCACTATATAAAAATATGTGATATAACCAAGCACAAGTGGATTTTTTTACTTTAATATTTGAAAATCAGTTGATGGAATCCACTATATTACATGGAAAAAAAATCATGTATTACTCATCTCATGCAGAAAAAGCATTTGCCAAAATTCAACAGTCAATTGTGTGAAAAACTCTTAGAAACACAGGAATAGAGGGGAATCTCCTCAACTTCTAATTGTATGTCTTACTAATATAGACTATGTTCATTTCCTATCACTGGGAACAAGGCAAGAATAGCCATTCATCTTTTTCCCTCAACATTGTGCCAGAAAATTTCTGTTCAGTGCAACAAAGCAATAAATGTAAAGACAGTCATATAGACATGTCAAGGAAATGTAATTGAAAAGCAGAGATATTACCTTGCCAATAAGGTCTGTCTAGTCAAGGGCTATGGTTTTTCCAGTGTCATGTATGGATGCTGAAGAGTTGGACTGTAAGAAAGCTCGAGCCGCAAGAAATTGATGCCTTTAAACTGTGGTGTTGGAGAAGACTCTTGAGAGCCCCTTGGACTGCAAGGAGATCCAACCAGTCCATTCTAAAGGAGATCAGTCCTGGGTGTTCACTGGAAGAACTGATGCTGAAGCTGAAACTCCAATGCTTTGGCCACCTCATGTGATGAGTTGACTTATTGGAAAAGACTCTGATGCTGGGAGGGATTGGGGGCAGGAGGAGAAAGGGACGACAGAGGATGAGATGGCTGGATGGCATCACCGACTCGATGGACATGAGTTTGAGTGAACTCCGGGAGTTGGTGTTGGACAGGGAAGCCTGGTGTGCTGTGATTCATGGGGTCGCAAAGAGTCAGACACGACTGAGTGACTGAACTGAACTGAACTGAACTAGTCAAGGTTGGGCCTGTGGTTGCTGAACCAGTCAGTAAACTCAATGCAGATGTCTGGAGAGAGAGAATTCAGGAGAACTGACCTTTTTTTTTTTTTTCCTCTCTCCCTCTCTTTTGCCTGCCAGATATAAAAGGATTGATTCAAACATAGATACAAATACATAGGATGATTCTGGCTGGAGAGTAAGAGGCTACCTTGGAAAGAAAGCTCTAAATTACTTCACAAGGTGAGAGTTTCTTCCCTGATAAGTGAAATTGTGCTTACTGTTATGTCCTTTCTTGTAGTATAGAAGTAGCCTGAGAAGTGGGAGCAAGAGTCAATAATGGGAAAAATAAACAATCATAGCAAATATTGCTTGGTTATACTCATTACATATTATAATATTCCACCCATTCTCTCAATATAACACCATATGAACTGATTTCCCATTGACAGTGAGAAACATGATAGACCATGGATACTTAGGATAATACATGTAATATGCTATGTAAACTGATAAAATACACCTGAGAAAAATATTGAGCTTTATCTGTGGGTAGATTCCTTTGCAATTTCAAATTCTGTCTCCCAATCTCCTGCCCCAAGAATTTGTACATTGCCTGCAGCTGGTTGAGTGTTTATAACAGGATTTCTGCATCTCTTCTCTTAGGCAGGAAAGATAGAGGTTAGTCATTGAGATGGCTTCCAATTCTGTTCCACTTTTCAGAACAGAATTTAAATTTGAGTATGTAGAAGGCACTGCTGTCTAGTTTTGGCACCTACTCTGTTTCCTTTGTTTATTTCAGTTGTTCACTGGAAAGAAGTTTATGTAGTCAATTTATACTATCCATTTCTCAGAAGTAGATTTACATTCTGAACAATCTTAATTAGTGCTATCTTGCACTATTAAAATTTCCCTGATTATGTTTTATTTTTCTGACAATATTTTGAGCTTACAGAAAACAAAGAATATTGCTTTTTTAACTTTTGGAGCTTAGAAATCATGGGCACAAAATCATTGTTTAAACAAATGTGTGCATGTTCAATGAAACTAACCTGATTCATGAGCTGTGACACAGGCAAAATAGAACATAAATCTTATTTACTTTAACCAGCTCTATTGAGGTATAACTGACATTCCATAAAATTCATCCATTTTTGCATCTACAGTTCAATGATTTTTGGTAAATTAGCTTAGTTATAAAATTATCTCCACAATCATAATCATTACCATGGCCCTTCCACGCACTCTCTTTTAGTATTCTCTCAGGGAAGCTGTTCATCTCAGCTGATGCCTCACAAAAGCATAAGCTGAGAAAAAGCATAAGTCTTCATGTTTAGTCTCACTACTGCCACAATGCTAACTTTGATGCATCTGTTTATTACAGTGAGTCACCAAGCCAGCACAGATTCAGTGTGCACTGAGTCTACACAAGGCCATGGATATCAGGAAGCAGGGATCTTTGGAGGCATTTTGGTCTCAAATTTGTGATACTTTGTTATGATAGAAGGAGGATTCTAACACAGTTCCAAAAAGTAACATTTCTAAATAGTTATAGCCAATCTTTGATTGTTTACATTCATGGGAGAATGCATTTAAATTGGTCTTTGGCCTATGTTGAGTTCAAACTCTCAAGCATGAAAATACACACATTTATTTATCACTTAACAAATGTTTGAGTGTTCACTATTCACCAGGTATTCAAGTAGTTTCTGGGAACATGGTTATGAACAATAAACAAATATTTGTTTAGTGTGTACCACATACCTGGGACTTTAATTATAATATGAAAGACAAAATTTCCTGTTTTCATAGATCTTCCCTTCTAGAACATCACAGTCCAATAGAACTCTCAGAGGTGGTGGAAATGTTCTCTATCTGCACTGTTTAATAACCCCTAGCCTAGTAGTATAAGTGTGGCCTGTAGCCCAGCAGGCTCTCCAGGCAAGATTCTCCAGGCAAGAATACTGGAGTGGATTACCATGCCCTTCTCCAGGGATCTTCCTGACCCAGGGATCAAACCTGCATCTCTTATGTCTCCTGCATTGGCAGGAAGGTTCTTACCACTAGCATCATCTAGGAAGCCCCAAAATGAGGGTAGTATGACTGAAAAGCTAAAATTTAATTCTATTTAATTTGCAGTTAGGTTCAGTTACTCAGTCATGTCTGACTCTTTGAGACCCCATGGACTGCAGCACACCTGACCTCCTTGTCCATCACCAACTCCCAGAGTTTACTCAAATTCATGTCCATTGAGTTGGTGACGCCATCCAACCATCTCATCCTCTGTCAGCCCCTTCTCCTCCCACCTTCAATCTTTCCCAGCACCAGGGCCTCTTCAAAGGAGTCATTTCTTTGCATCAGTGGCTAAAGTACTGTAGTTTCAGCTTCAGCATCAGTCCTTCCAGTGAATATTCAGGACTGATTTCCTTTAGGATGGAAATCCTTGCATCCTGGTTGCATCTCCTTGTAGTCCAAGGGACTCTCAAGAGTCTTCACCAACACCACAGTTCAAAAAGCATCAATTCTTTGGCACTTATCTTCCTTTATAGTCCAACTCTCACATCTATACATGACTTCTAGAAAAGTCATAGCTACGTCTAGATGGACCTTTGTTGGCAAAGTAATGTCTCTGCTTTTTAATATGTTGTCTAGGTTGGTCATAACTTTTCTTCCAAGGAGCAGGTGTCTTTTAATTTCACGACTGCAGTCACCTTCTGAAGTGATTTTGGAGCCCCCAAAAATAAAGTCTGACACTGTTTCCACTGTTTCCCCATCTATTTCCCATGAAGTGATGGGACTGGATGCCATGATCTTAGTTTTCTGAATGTTGAGCTTTAAGCCAACTTTTTCACTCTCCTCTTTCACTTTTATCAAGAGGCTCTTTAGTTTTTCTTCACTTTCTCCCATAAAGGTGGTGTCATCTGGGTATTTGAGGTTATTGATGTTTCTCCCAGCAATCTTGATTCCAGCTTGTGCATCATCCAGCCCAGCGTATCTCGTGATGTATTCTGCATATAAGTTAAATAAGCAGGGTGACAATATATAGCCCTGGCATACTCCTTTCCCAATTTGGAACCAGTCTGTTGTTCCATGTCCAGTTCTAACTGTTGTTTCCTGATGTGCATACGGATTTCTCAAGAGGCAGGTCACATGGTCTGGTATTCCCACCTCTTGAAGTATTTTACACAGTTTATTGTGATCCACACAGTCAAAGGCTTTAGCATAGTCAATACAGCAAAAGTAGATGTTTTTCTGGAATCCTCTTGCTTTTTCGATGATCCAACTGATGTTGGCAATTTGATATCTGGTTCCTCTGCCTTTTCTAAAGCCAGCTTGGACATCTGGAAGTTCATGGTTCATGTACTGTTGAAGTCTGGCTGGAGGATTTTGAACTTTACTTTACTAGCATGTCAGAGGAGTGCAATTGTATGGTAGTTTTAACATTCTTTGGCATTGCCTTTCTTTGGGATTGGAATGAAAACTGACCTTTTCCAGTCTTGTGGCCACTGCTGAGTTTTCCAAATATGCTGGCATATTGAGTGCAGCACTTTCACAGCATCATCTTTCAGGATTTGAAATAGCTCAACTGAAATTCCATCACCTCCACTAGCTTTGTTTGTAGTGATGCTTCCTAAGGCCCACTTGACTTTGCATTTCAGGGTGTCTGGCTCTAGGTGAGTGATCACACCATCGTGATTATCTGGGTCATGTAGATCTTTTTTGTACAGTTCTTCTGTGTATTCTTGCCACCTCTTCTTAGTATCTTCTGCTTCTGTTAGGTCCCTACCATTTCTGTCCTTTATTGAGCCCATCTTTGCATGAAATGTTCCCTTAGTATCTCTGATTTTCTTGAAGAGGTATCTAGTCTTTCCCATTCTACTGTTTTCCTCTATTTCTTTGCATTGATCACTGAGGAAGGCTTTCTTATATCTCCTTGCTATTCTTTGGAACTCTGCATTCAAAGGAGTATATCTTTCCTTTTCTCCTTTGCCTTTCACTTCTTTTATTTTCAGCTATTTGTAATGCCTCCCCAGAGAGCCATTTTGCTTTTGTGCATTTCTTTTCCGTAGGGATGGTCTTGATCCCTGCCTCCTGTACAATGTCATGAACCTCCGTCCATAGTTCTTCAGGTACTCTGTCTATCAGAGTTAATCCCTTGAGTCTATTTCTCACTTCCACTGTTTAATTTTATTTTACTTTAAATTAAGCAGCTGGCAGCTTGTAGCCAACATATAGGACAGCTTAGTTCATGATGATGATACAGTACCTGCCCTCTAGGCACATGGGGCCAGCCCCCACAATTAACAAACCATTATAATACAAGCTAATAAGTGCCAAGTGAGAAATTCTGAAATTCTGTAGAGCCATAGGATGGTATTCTATTCAACTATTTAGTTTTAAGAAACTCTTCTTAGAGAAGTTCATGTCTGATAGATAAGACTCTTTCAAATTATATTGATTTCTTAAAATCCCTGATATGTGGTAAAGTAACATGGTGAGACAGCCAATATATAAGCTTTAAACTGGATAATTTACAGCCAGAGTGTTCTATATGACAGGAGAGAAAAAGATACATTTTATCTTCCATTTTGACATCATAGGTTGTCTAATATTAAATTATGGGTCTTTTCCACATTTATTAAAATGACTTAATATATTCCATCAGTACATACATAAAAACACACTACATGATTCTGATAAAATTGGAAATGACAAATGAAACATTTTATTTCATTCTGATGCCCTGGTTTTTAAAGAATCACAGAATCCATTCCTGAAGGGCAAAGTACACCTCCCCAAACACTATCATGTGGTTCAGCTGTAAAGAATCCACCTGCAATGTGGGAGATCTGTGCTCAGTCCCTGGGTTGGGAAGATCCCCTGAAGAAGGGAAAGGCTATCCACTCCAGTATTCTGGTCTGGAGAAATCCATGGACTGTATAGTCCATTGGGTCGCAAAGAGTCAGACACGACTGGGCGAATTTCACTTTCACTTCCACTTTTTAAGCACTATCAGCATGAGTAACGGAAAAGGTAATGGCACCCCACTCCAGTACTCTTGCCTGGAAAATTCCATGGGCAGAGGAGCCTGGTAAGCTGCAGTCTATGGGGTCGCTAAGAGTCGGACTCGACTGAGTGACTTCACTTTCACTTTTCACTTTCATGCATTGGAGAAGGAAATGGCAACCCACTCCAGTATTCTTGCCTGGAGAATCCCAGGGACGGGGGAGCCTGGTGGGCTGCCGTCTATGGGATCGCACAGAGTCAGACACCACTGAAGCAACTTAGCAGCAGTAGCAGCATGAGTAAACTCTTTCCAAGCCTTGACAAACATTTACCACAGGAGTTAGAAAAAATATTGACAAAGAATAGATACATGTATATGTATAACTGAATCACTTTGCTGTAAACCTGAAACTAGCCCAACATTGTTAATCAACTATACTTTAAAATAAAATTTTAAAATATATCTGCAATAATAACAGAAAGAAAACTTTGTAAGAAATTAGTTATAAAATCAGCAAAATTTGATCCAACCACATGGGGGCAGCATCTATAATCCCGGCCCTCTTGAAAATAACCTGAGTAAAACAGTGGTAAGCCTGATTAGCTGCTTCAAACTGCAGTCGCTCCTTTCACCTTTCTTTCCAAAGAGCAGTGCAGACCATGTTTCTGTGGGTCTGGAAGAAGCTTGTACAAGGAAACCCCTTCAGGAGCAGGTAGATTCAGCAACTCTTCCTGACGAGGAAGAAGAGGGAGATGCTGCTTGTAGCACCAGTGTTAATCTTATGGATGCAAATACCACGTGAGTTTGGGGTTTCCCTGATTGCTCCCAGAAAATTCAGCACAGCGGAATCTTATCTGCAGACAACTGGAGGAGTGGGACTTTCTGATTGAGAGCAAAGTTGTGAAAAGACACAAAAATTATAAAGTAAAAAGATAGAGGGAGTTGAGGAGGGAGACTTGAAACAAAGGAGAAAAATACACAAGAATTAGAGAGACCAGGGTAGTTGATGGATTAGACATCTAATCAGATTTTCTCTGATGCTTCCCTCTGCTTTCCTGAACAGAAATGAATGGACAACAGATAAAGCATTTTCCTGAATTCTTGCTTCTACAAGAAGGAGAGAACTTCACTACATACTGCAATTTCTCAAGCACATTTTACAACTTACAGTGGTATAAGCAGAGGTCTGGGGGAAGTGCTGTCTTCTTCATGATATTAGCTAAAGGTGGAGAAGTGAAGACAGAGCAGAGACTGACAGGTCGGCTTGGAGAGACCAGACAGCACAGCTCCCTGCACCTCACGGCTGCTCAGCTCTCAGATGCAGGAACCTACTTCTGTGCCGTAACACAGTGCCCTGGAAGCACCTGCTGTCTGCCCCCAAACCTCACTGTGGGCTCCAGGGGCCACCCCTCCTCAACTCCCCTCAGAGAAGGGGCCAGAGAAAGCTGAAGTCATGGTGTCTATGAAGAAACTGAATTTTTAATTACAAAAGTCTGTGGACTCAGACAGTGTTACTGAAGAATTCTGTCAAACATTGAAGAGGAATTAGCATGAATTACACACAATTTCTTCCAGAAAATAGAAGACAATAATTTCTCACTTGTTTTTTGAAACGAGTATTATTTTATTACCAACATTTTTAAAGAGTCACAAAAAGAAAACTACAGAGAACTATCCCTCATGAATATAGATACCTGTTTGGGTAAAGAATCTGAAAAAAATGAATGTATGTATATTTGTAACTGTATCACTATGCTGTACACATGAAACTAACACAATATTGTAAATCAATTCAGTTCAGTTCAGTTCAGTCACTCAGTCGTGTCCAACTCTTTGCGACCCCATGAACCTCAGCACACCAGGCCTCCCTGTCCATCACCAACTCCTGGAGTCCACCCAAACCCATGTCCATTGAGTCGGTGATGCCATCCAACCATCTCATGCTCTGTCGTCCCCTTCTCCTTCTGCCCTCAATCTTTGCCAGCATCAGGGTCTTTTCAAATGAGTCAGCTCTTCGCATCAGGTGGCCAAAGTATTGGCATTTGAGCTTCAACATCAGTCCTTCCAATGAACACCCAGGACTGATCTCCTTTAGGATGGACTGGTTGGATCTCCTTGCAATCCAAGGGGCTCTTAAGAGTTTTCTCCAACACCACACTTCAAAAGCATCAATTCTTCAGCTCTCAGCTTTCTTTATACTCCAACTCTCACAATCATACATGACCACTGGAAAAACCATAGCCCTGACTAGATGGACCTTTGTTGACAAAGTAATGTCTCTGCTTTTTAATATGCTGTCTAAGTTGGTCATAACTTTCCTTCCAAGGAGTAAGCATCTTTTAATTTCATGGCTGCAATCACCATCTGCAGTTATTTTGGAGCCCAGAAAAATAAAGTCAGCCACAAATAAATTATATGCCAATAAAATTTTTAAAGGCAAAAAAAAATTAACAAAATATTAGCAAGTAGAATTCATCACTATATAAAAATAGTGATATACCAAGCACAAGTGGATTTTTTTACTTTAATATTTGAAAATCAGTTGATGGAATCCACTATATTACATGGTGCAAAAAAAATCATGTAATTATCTCAATCTATGCAGAAAAAGCATTTGCCAAAATTCAACAGTCAATTGTGGTGAAAACTCTGAGAAACACAGGAATAGAGGGGAATCTCCTCAACTTCTAATTGTATGCTTACTAATATAAGACTATGTTCATTTCCTATCACTGGGAACAAGGCAAGAATAGCCATTCATCTTTTTCCCTCAACATGTGCCAGAAATTCTGTTCAGTGCAACAAAGCAGTAAATGTAAAGACAGTCATATAGATCATCAAGAAGATGTAAAACTGCCATAATTTGCAGACAATATGATTTTCTATTCAGAAAATCTCAGAAAATATACCAAAAAAAGCCTTTCTAGAACTATTAAATGGATTCAGCAAGATCACTGAATGTAAGATCAAAATACAAAAATAAAATGTATTTCTGTCTCTAGCAGTGAACATGTGGAGACATAAATTAAAAATATAATACCATTTACAATGGCTCAAAAAAAAAAAAAAACTCAAAAAACCCAAATCCTTGGGAGTAAATCTAACAAAACATATACAGAACTTTTGTACTGAAAACTATAAAGCACTGATAAAAGAAATCAAAGAAGACAAATGAAGAGATATCCTCTGTTTGCAAATTAGAAGGCTCCAAAAAGTACATGTGTCATTTCTCTCAAATTGATATACACATTTTACATAGTGCCTGTTAAAAACAAACAACCCAATCAAAAAGTGGGAGAAAGACCTAAACAGACATTTCTCCAAAGAAGACATACAAATGGCTAACAAGCACATGAAAAGATGCTCAACATTGCTCATTATTAGAGAAATGCAAATCAAAACTACAATGAAATATCACCTCACACCAGTCAGAATGGCCATCATGAAAAAGTCTACAAAAAATAAATGCTGGAGAGTATGTGGAGAAAAGGGAATGCTCTTGCATTGTTGGTGGGAATATAAATTGATGCAGCCACTATGGAAGACAGCATGGAGGTTCCTTAAAAAACTAGGAATAAAACCACCATATGACACAGAAATCCCACTCCTAGGCATATATCCTGAGGAAACCAAAATTGAAAAAGACACATGTATCCCATTGTTCATTGCAGCACTATTTACAGTAGCTAGAACATGGAAGCAACCTACATGTCCATCAACAGATGAATGGGTAAAGAAGTTGTGGTACATATTCACAATGGAATATTACTCAGCCATAAAAAGAATGCATTCTAATGAGGTGGATGAACCTAGAACCTATGATACAGAGTGAAGTAAGTCAGAAAGAGAAAGATAAATATCATATTCTAACACATGTATACAGAATCTAGAAAAATCGTAATGAAGAATTTATTTACAGGGTAGCAATGGAGAAACAGAGAATAGGCTTATGGATGTGGGGAGGGGGGAGGAGAGGGTGAGATGTATGGAAAGAGTAACATGGAAACTTACATTACCATATGTAAAATAGATAACCAATGGGAATTTGCTATATGGCTCAGGAAACTCAAACAGGGGCTATATGTCAACCTAGAGGGGTGAGATGAGGAGGGAGATGGGAGGGAGGTTCAAAAGGGAGGGGGATATATATATATATATATACCTATGGCTGATTCATGTTGAGATTTGACAGAAAACAACAAAATTCTGTAAAGCAATGATCGTTCAATTAAAAAATAAATGTTTTAAAAATCCATGCATGATTTTTTATAAATACAGGCAAGTTTATTTTAAAATTTTTATGAAAAGACAGCAATACTGGAAAAGCTAAAATAACCCTTTAAAAAAGAAGGAAATAGAAGCCATCAGTCTACCTGATTTCAAGCTATAGCTGCAGTAATCAAGATTGCACATAATTTGATTGGGATTCTGTTGAATTTGTAGATTCATTAGGTAAAACTGATAATCTTAACAAATGGAGTCTTCTAATTCATATGATGTCCTGTTCATTTATGCAGGTACCCTTTAATTTCTTTTATTAATGTTATAATTTTTATTTTAGAGGACTTGTATATTTTATATTAAATTATTTAAAATTGATAAGTGGTGTTTTAATTTAATTTTCCAGAGATTTTTGACTGAAAGGGCTTCCCAGTTGGTGCTAGTTGTAAAGAATCTGCCTGCTAATGCAGGAGGCACAAGAGACGTCAGTTCGATCCCTGGGTCAGGAAGATCCCTAGAGTAGGAAATGGCAACCCACTCCAGCATTCTTGCCTGTAAAATTCCACAGACAGAGGAGACTGATGGGCTAGGGTCCATGGGGTTGCAAAGAGGTGGACACAACTGAGCACACACACTTTGACCGAAATCTAGAAATAAAATTGATTTTTGTGTTTAGTGACTTTGTAGTTTGTTTATAGATTCCTTTGTATATTCTACATACACAGATGTGTCACCTATGAATAAAAATGGCCTCCTTCTCCCTTTTCAACCTTAATACACCTTATTTCCTTTTCATAACTTGATACCAGAACCTCCAGTATGATAGTAAACAGAAGTAATGATAGTGAATCTATCTTATTTATTACCTTAGACGGAACAATGTTGAATTTGGATATTTTCATTGGTACCCTTTATCAGATCCAGGATTTCTCTTCTATTTCTGGATTGTTGAGAGTATTCATCATGCAAGCGTTGGCCTTTTATCAAGTCTTCTAGTTTTTATGAAAGTAAGTTAAGTACATTATTTTCATTTTCATTAAGCAGAGGAAGATAACCTTACTCCATATAGGCCAGAGATAATAAGATCTTTTAAATTCAAGACTCTGAAAAGAACCAATGCATATTTTAAGATTTCCCAGCACCAAATAGAGTGATTTTTGGTTTTCAATACGATTTAAAATGCTACTTTTAATGGCCTCTGTCTTCTAAAAAATAAAGACAAACCAGCAAACAAAAAAGTTGTTATTGCTTTTCTTCTGCCTTTGCTAATGTAATAAAACAACCTACTTTCAGTTATTATTTGTTCTTATATTTTCTGTAGTAGTGCTTGTGACTTATCTGTGTGTGTGTGTGAGAGAGAGAGATTTGCCACAGAACAAGCAGGCTCTCAATGAAGATTCAATGAGAATGATTACTATGACATTCACTCCCATATCTTCAGAGTCTGATTTCTCCCATCCTAAGCCTGGGATATTTGTTGCCTATTGCTGAATTTTGTCCACAAACATAACTGTGAATTTATTTTGTTGGAGTCTTTTGTTTAACACGTTTTCCATATAATTGAACAATTGCATTTAGAAAAATTTAGAGTTCCTCAACATAACTTCTACCACTAAATTCATGAATGATAAATCATCCTCTAATTCAAGATACAGGCAATTTGAGTGCCTAGTCTGGACCAACTTCTCTTTCAAACATTGAATAGTATGGACTTGAACTATCATCACAAATGAGAAGCTTAGGGATAGAAGGAAAATTAAATAGAAACCAACAACTGAGAATCATATGCTGAAATAAAGCAATGAAAAATAATTAAACCTTCACAGAGCTATGGAAACAAAGATAAGTACAGAGGTATTACAACTAAGATGTAAAGTGAAAGTTAAAGTCGCTCAGTAATGTCCGACTCTTTGTGACACCATAGACTATACAGTTCATCCATGGAATTGTCTATGTTAGAATTCTGGAGTAGGTAGCCTTTCCCTTCTTCAGGGGATCTTCCCAACCTAGGGACTGAGCCCAGGTATCCCACACTACAGGCGGATTCTTTACCAGTTGAGCCACAAGGAAAGCCCAAGAATACTGGAGTGGGTAGCCTTTCCCTTCTCCAGGGGATCTTCCCAGTTCAGGGATTGAACCCAGGTCTCCCACATTACAGGCAGATTCTTTACCAGCTGAGCCACAAGGGAAAACCAAGAATCCTGGAGTGGGTAGCCTATCCCTTCTCCAGTGGATCTTCCCAATCCGAGAATCAAACCGGGGCCTCCTGCATTGCAGGTGGATTCTTTACCAACTGAGCTATCAGGGAAGCCCTACAACTAAGATACATACCA
Source organism: Bos taurus (assembly GCF_002263795.3). Lineage (NCBI taxonomy): Eukaryota > Metazoa > Chordata > Mammalia > Artiodactyla > Bovidae > Bos > Bos taurus. Next base: position 23,625,532 of record NC_037337.1, on the reverse strand, counting down.
CCAAATCTGAGGAGTCTTTCATAAGATTGCTGGCTGACATTTGGTCTGGGTTTAGCTCTGCAGATCAATTATTCAGTCACAAGATGGGGCTGCTTCATTTGGAAATAGCGGTCTTTTCTGGAAAAAGGGAAGGGAAGCTTGTTTTCAGTTGGTATTTCACAGAAAAAGGAAAAACGACATACTTTCTTCCTTTTTAGACAGCTTGTAGTTTGTAATCCCTTGTTGAGTGTGTGTGGTCAAGGATTAGGGTATCTTAACACTAGCCACGGAGAAGGCAATGGCACCCCACTCCAGTACTCTTGGCCTGGAAAATCCCATAGATGGAGGAGCCACGTAGGCTGCAGTCCATGGAGTCGCTAAGAGTCGGACATGACTGAGCGACTTCACTTTCACTTTTCGTTTCCATGCATTGGGGAAGGAAATGGCAACCCACTCCTGTGTTCTTGCCTGGAGAATCCCAGGGATGGGGGAGCCTGGTGGGCTGCTGTCTATGGGGTCACACAGAGTCGGACACGACTGAAGCGACTTAGCCGCAGCAGCAGCAGCAGCAACACTAGCCTAAATCCTTTCCATGAATTTCCCTAAACACTGCTTTCTCTGTTTGTCTTTTCTCTTATCTCTTCCCTTCCCTATTCCTTATGCTCTTTTTTCTTCCCTCCTCCAACTTTTTCTACCAGCCTCACCCACCTCCACCCTGTCCCACCTTGTTTGCTTTCCCTTCTGTCTTTTCTACCTGCCTCAGCATGCTTAGTGTACCTACAAGCATAGGCATAGAGGACATAAGGATTAAGGACCACTGTTCAAAGAAAATGAGGTGAACACCATCAGAGTCATCAGTTACTATGTCAAGAATGGATGCATTGAGAACTTTCTACCTAGAGGACAGTAGATGCTTGAAAACAGGGACCTTTATAGGAACTCTGAGCCTTAGCTCCAGAAGATTTAACTTTTTGTCTCAAAATTATTAATTTTTCCTGCCCTCCCTGAGCACATCATTGCCTACTTTGGAAACTCACATACATTTTCTGGAATATGAATAGGAATTTTCATCTCCTTACAATACAGTGCTCAGTTCAGTTTTCTAGGATTAATCAGTGCTTTCCACAAGCTTCATGGGGCATCAGAAATTTTCTTTAAAAACACAAATGATGGAACAATGGTTGTGGATAGACACAATATTGTGTTTGGTGTTCCTCGTCCAGAGCCAGACTTTAAACTTCACAGGGATGACAGTGAGCACCCTGTGAGCTGGGGATGACTCTCCTTCTTTAGGGGGCATGACTAAAACAGAGGAGGAAAACCCAGACAAGGAACTGCACAGTCATTGGCTGAGAAGGTCCTGGCAACAAGACAGTGGTACCTGCACTGGTTGTAAGTCTCTACAAGCAGCAGTTGCTTATGTTCTCTGGAACCTCTTTATCCAGAATTAGACACAAGTCTGAGCTCTGAGCCCATGACCCTGGTTTATCCTTGAAGTATGAGGCTGGTGACTGAGGTAACTGTGTTTCTGACATTGGGTAAGTGTTCTGTGTCTGCAAGGGATGATTTGAAACTAAAGGACTGTGAAGGGTCATTTGCTGTCTACTCCTCTCCCTGTGCTTTATCCAGCATTATAGTGATGGAATTGAGAAATGATCTGTGGGTTTGTTAGGGAGCACAAGCTTCTACTGGAGTAAGAAATGGCAACCCACTCCAGTATTCTTGCCCAGAGAATTCCATGGACAGAGGAGCCTGTCGGGCTATAGTCCATGGGGTTGCAGAGTCAAACATGATTGAATGACTAATACACTTGCACACACAAATTTCTACATGACAGGTCAAATTATCTATGATCCCAGAAGAGCACTTAGCAATAACTAGCTTGTAAGAAATCTCTGGAGGTATTGAGCCAAGGACCCATGGAATAAAGCCTATGGAGTCTCTGCTTCTTGCGATGTGTCATTGGTCTCTATATAATAAGCATCAATGATATGTTTGCAGGACACAAATGAAAACACTGGAGTAGGGGGTAGGTCCAGACAGTTAGGGGAATACTGTACGCTTGATGCACAGAATTACACTGATTTGTGGTCAGGGGATAATTTTATTTTCTTGACTCTTTAGGGATTATGGTTGATGCTGAGATCACCCAGCTCAGTTCCATGGATTGTGCTGAAGGAGAAGATGTAAACCTGCCTTGTAACCACTCTACCATCGATCCATTGGACTATATACATTGGTATCAGCAAAATCCCAATCAGAGTCCACAGTATGTCATTCATGGCTTACGAGACACAGTGAACAGCAGCATGGCCTCTCTAAACATAGCTTCAGACAGAACGTCTAGCACCTTGGTCCTGCCCCAGGTCACCCTGAGAGACACCACTCTTTACTACTGCATTCTGAAAGGGGCACACTGGGATAGACCGGGCTGCACCTGTGCAGTATCTCTGGTGGGAAGAAGTGGGGACACAGTGGGGGAGCAGTCACGAGAGCAAATCTAGAGTCATCTGGAGGGAGAGTCAGAAGAGCAGTAAGAGATAAGGAAAATGAAGGGAAGAGAAATGGAAGAAGATGGATAAAAACAGAAGAAAAAGAGGACAAGGAAGAAGTGTTTCATTGGTTCACGTGGCTGAGATGAATTATGAGAAGAATCTTAATTTTAACATAGAAATGAAGTGAAGAGATACTAATCATTTATCATGGCTCCTCTTCATGTCAATAATGTTGGTTTCAGTATATTAGCCTCCACATAAAAGGTGAGGAAAATACAAATTGTCCCATAGACTTCTTTCCTTCGAACCCAAGGCAAGTCCAGACTCTGAAAATCACATTATTATCATTGTTCCACTTAATAGAAACAAATTCTTGTCCTGAGAAATATTTCAAATTTTTTTGTTGTTAGTCTACAACGTGTATATATGTGATGAAGCTATTTTTTTGGAAAGAAACAAAAATCAGGTGAATATTAATTTATTTTTATTTATCTAGAAACCCCTGTCCTATAAAAGACCTTTTATTTGTTTTTGATATTCCTTGAGTAACACATGGGGCTTCGCAGGTGGGCTCAGCAGTTAAGAATCCACCTGAAATGCAGGAGCCACAGGAGACATGGGTTCTATCTTGGGTCAGGAAGATCCCTTGGAGGAGGGAATGGCAACCCAGTCCAGAATCCCATGGATGGAAGAGTCTGTTGAGCTACAGTCCATAGCATCGCAAAGAGTAGGACATGACTGAAGTGACTTACCAAGCAAGCAAGCAACACATGGGCTTCCCAAGTGGTTCAGTGGTAAAGAATCTGCCTGCCAATGCAGGAGACACAGGGGATTTGATCCTTGGGTCAGGAAGATCCCCTGGAGGAGGAAATGGCAGCCCACTCCAATATTCTTGTCAGAAAAATCCCACGGACAGAGCAGCCTGGCGGGCTACGGTCCATGGAGTCACAAAGAATCTGACACTGATAGCTTATGGTGAACAGTATGGGATTCATGATCTCCAAAGAAGAAAATTTAGCTTCAGGATCAGGGGCCAGGCTGGACCACTCAGGGCTCTTGTGTGACAGAAGTTTTATTACAGTGAAAAAGGACAGAAAAAACTTCTGATATAGACATCAGAAGGGGGCAGACAATGCTCCCCTCACTAGTCTTAGCAAGGGAGCTATATACTTTTCAGTTGGTTATTACAGTAAATCAAAAGACTGTAAAGGTTTTACCAGACCCACTCCCAGAATTTACATTTTAAGATAATGGGATTAGAATGAACAATAGAAAGATCTTACCAGTTCAGTTCAGTTCAGTTCAGTCACTCAGTCGTGTCCGACTCTTTGCGACCCCATGAATTGCAACACACCAGGCCTCCCTGTCCATCACCAGCTCCCGGAGTTCACTCAGACTCTTGTCCATCAAGTCAGTGATGCCATCCAGCCATCTCATCCTCTGTCATCCCCTTTTCCTCCTGCCCCCAATCCCTCCCAGCATCAGAGTCTTTTCCAATGAGTCAACTCTTTGCATGAGGTGGCCAAAGGACTGGAGTTTCAGCTTTAGCATCATTCCTTCCAAAGAAATCTCAGGGCTAATCTCCTTCAGAATGGACTGGTTGGATCTCCTTGTAGCCCAAGGGACTCTCAAGAGTCTTCTCCAACACCACAGTTCAAAAGCATCAATTTTTTGGCACTCAGATTTCTTCACAGTCCAACTCTCACATCCATACATGACCACTGGAAAAACCATAGCCTTGACTAGATGGACCTTTGTTGGCAAAGTAATGTCTCTGCTTTTCAATATGCTATCTAGATTGGTCATAACTTCCCTTCCAAGGAGTAAGCGTCTTTTAATTTCATGGCTGCAGTCACCATCTGCATGGAAATTAGAGCCCCCCAAAATAAAGACTGACACTGTTTCTACTGTTTCCCCATCTATTTCCCATGAAGTGATGGGACCAGATACCATGATCTTCGTTTTCTGAATGTTGAGCTTTAAGCCAACCTTTTCACTCTCCTCTTTCACTTTCATCAAGAGGCTTTTGAGTTCCTTTTCACTTTCTACCATAAGGGTGGTGACATCTGCATATCTGAGGTTATTGATATTTCTCCCAGCAACCTTGATTCCAGCTTGTGCTTCTTCCAGCCCAGCGTTTCTCATGATGTACTCTGCATATAAGTTAAATAAGCAGGGTGACAATATACAGCCTTGACATACTCCTTTTCCTATTTGGAACCAGTCTGTTGTTCCATGTCCAGTTCTAACTGTTGCTTCCTGACCTGTATATAGGTTTCTCAAGAGGCAGGTCAGGTGGTCTGGATTTCCCATCTCTTTCAGAATTTCCCACAGTTTATTGTGATCCACACAGTCAAAGGCTTTGGCATAGTCAATAAAGCAGAAATAGATGTTTTTCTGGAACTCTCTTGCTTTTTCGATGATACAGCGGATGTTGGCAATTTGATCTCTGGTTCCTCTGCCTTTACTAAAACCAGCTTGAACATCTGGAAGTTCACGGTTCACGTACTGCTGAACCCTGGCTTGCAGAATTTTGAGCATTACTTTACTAGCCTGTGAGATGAGTGCAATTTTGCGGTAGTTTGAGCATTCTTTGGCACTGCCTTTCTTTGGGATTGGAATGAAAACTGACCTTTTCCAGTCCTGTGGCCACTGCTGAGTTTTCCAAATTTGCTGGCATATTGAGTGCAGCACTTTCACAGCATCATCTTTTAGGATTTGAAGTAGCGCAACTGGAATTCCATCACCTCCACTAGCTTTGTTCATAGAGATGCTTCTAAGGCCCACTTGACTTCACATTCCAGGATGTCTGGCTCTAGGTCAGTGATCATACCATCTTGATTATCTTGGTTGTGAAGATCTTTTTTTGTACAGTTCTTCTGTGTATTCTTGCCATCTCTTCTTAATATCTTCTGCTTCTGTTAGGTCCATACCATTCCTGTCCTTTATCCAAACCATCTTTGCATGAAGTGTTCCCTTGGTATCTCTAATTTTCTTGAAGAGATCTCTAGTCTTTCCCATTCTATTGTTTTCCTCTATTTCTTTGCATTGATCACTGAGGAAGGCTTTCTTATCTCTTCTTGTTATTCTTTGGAACTCTGCATTCAAATATTTATATCTTTCCTTTTCTCTTTTGCTTTTCACTTCTCTTCTTTTCACAGCTATTTGTAAGGCCACCCCAGGCAGCCATTTTGTTTTTTGAATTTCTTTTCCATGGGGATGGTCTTGATCCCTGTCTCCTGTACAATGTCATGAACCTCATTCCATAGTTCATCAGGCACTCTATCTATCAAATCTAGTCCCTTAAATCTATTTTTCACTTCCACTGTATAATCATAAGGGATTTGATTTAGGTCATACCTGAATGGTCTAGTGGTTTTCCCTACTTTTTTCAATTTAAGTCTGAATTTAGCAATAAGGAGCTCGTTATCTTATCCACAGTCAGCTCCCAGTCTTGTTTTCACTAACTGTATAGAGCTTCTCCATCTTTGGCTGCAAAGAATATAATCAATCTGATTTCGGTGTTGACCATCTGGTGATGTCCATGTGTAGAGTCTTCTCTTGTGTTGTTGAAAGAGGGTGTTTGCTATGACCAGTGCGCTCTCTTGGCAAAACACTATTACCTTTGCCCTGCTTCATTCCGTACTCCAAGGCCAAATTTGCCTGGTACCCCAGGTGTTTCTTGACTTCCTACTTTTGCATTCCAGTCCTCTATAATGAAAAGGACATCTTTTTTGGGTGTTAGTTCTAAAAGGTCTTGTAGGTCTTCATGGAACCGTTCAACTTCAGCTTCTTCAGCGTTACTGGTTGGGGCATAGACTTGGATTACTGTGATATTGAATGGTTTGCCTTGGAAACGAACAGAGATCATTCTGCCATTTTTGAGATTGCATCCAAGTACTGAATTTTAGACTCTTATGTTGACCATGATGGCTACTCCCTTTCTTCTGAGGGATTCCTACCCGCAGTAGTGTATATAATGGTCATCTGAGTTAAATTCACCCATTCCAGTCCATTTCAGTTTGCTGATTCCTAGAATGTCAACATTCACTCTTGCCATCTCTTGTTTGACCACTTCCAATTTGCCTTGATTCATGGACCTGACGTTCCAGGTTCCTATGCAATATTGCTCTTACAGCATCGGACCTTGTTTCTATCACCAGTCATATCCACAGCTGGGTATTCTTTTTGCTTTGACTCCATCCCTTCATTCTTTCTGGAGTTATTTCTCCACTGATCTCCAGTAGCATATTGGGTATCTATTGACCTGGGGAGTTCCTCTTTCAGTATGCTATCATTTTGCCTTTTCATACTGTTCATGGGGTTCTCAAGGCAAGAATACTGAAGTGGTTTGCCATTCTCTTCTCCAGTGGACTATATTCTGTCAGACCTCTCCACCATGACCCGCCCATCTTGGGTGGCCCCACAAGGCTGGCTTAGTTTCATTAAGTTAGATAAGGCTGTGGTCCTAGTGTGATTAGGTTGACTAGACTTCTGTGAGTATGGTTTCAGTATGTCTGCCCTCTGATGCCCTCTTGCAACACCTACCATCTTACTTGGGTTTCTCTTACCTTGGACGTGGGGTATCTCTTCATGGCTGCGCCAGCAAAGTGCAGCTGCTGCTCCTTACCTTGGATGAGGGATATCTCCTTACTCTCACCCCTCCTGACCTTGAACGTGGAGTAGCTCCTCTAGGCTCTCCTGTGCCCATGAAGCCACTGCTCCTTGGACGTGGAATTGCTCCTCTCGGCCACCGCCCCTGACCTCGGACATGGGATAGCTCCTCTTGGCTGCTCCTGCGCTGTCACAGCCGGGCACTCTTTGCCGCCACCCCTGATCTTGAATGTGGGGTAGCTCCTCTTACCAGACCACTCCCATAATAAACATTTTAAGATAACAGGATTTGTCAGAAGATTCTTAAGAAAGAGAAACACTCCTCCAGCAGGACACATTGTTCTTATATAATCATTGGTACAGAGTTTAAGGAAAAACACATCCTTCAGCAAGATGAGATGTTTTATTGTACAATCATTCAGTTCAGTTCAATTCAGTCGCTCAGTCGTGTCCAACTCTTTGTGACCCCATGAACCGCAGCACACCAGGCCTCCCTGTCCATCACCAACTCCCGGAGTTTGCTCAACTCATGTCCATTGAGTTGGTGATGCCATCCAACCATCTCATCCTCTGTCGTCCCCTTCTCCTCTGGCCTTCAATCTTTCCTAGGATCAGGGTCTTTTCAAATGAGTCAGCTCTTCGCAGCAGGTGGCCAAAGTATCGGAGTTTCAGCTTCGACATCAGTCCTTCCAATGAACATTCAGGAATGATTTCCTTTAGGATGGACTGGTTGGACCTCCTTGCAGTCCAAGGGACTCTCAAGAGTCTTCTCCAATACCACAGTTCAAAAGCATCAATTCTCCGGCACTCAGCTTTCTTCACAGTCCAGCTCTCACATCCATACATGACTACTGGAAAAATCATAGCCTTGACTAGACAGACCTTTGTTGGCAAAGTAATATCTCTGCTTTTTAATATGCTCTCTAGGTTGGTCATAACTTTTCTTCTTTGCTAGATAATCATTAGCTCTGGGCTTAAAGAATAAAAGTAAGAACAAAATGTTTTATGTGACTAAGACTAAGGAATAAAGAAAATATTGTTTGTCCTTTTCTCCTCCCTTTCTCCTCATTAGGAACCGGACTTCCTATCAACCTACCTAAGAATTAACTCTCTCAACATGGCTGAGTCGACTGAGTGAGCACACAGAGAAGCAACACATAGATCCATCTCATCACAAAAGTCTCAGACAGAGCAAAAGTGAAAGCCCATGGCTCCCATGGTCCTCTGAGAAAACCAGTTCTGATAGTTTATGATACCAGCCCATTCTGTTTCAATTAAGGATGTCTTTGCAGATCATTTTATGCAACTACATATACATTAACAGGGTTTCCCTGGTGGCTCAGTGGGTAAAGAGTCTATCTGCACTGCGGGAGAACCATGTTCAATCCCTGGCTTAGGAAGAGCCCCTGGAAAAGGAAATGGCAACCCACTCCACTATTCTTGCCTGGAGAATTCCATGGATAGCAGAGTCTGGGGGCTACAGGCCATGAGGTCGCAAAGAGTCGGACACGACTGAGTGATTAACACTATACATTAACACACACATGCACTCATATATGTGTACACATACATGGACACACAGAATTTGCCATGTAAACTGGATTATTTTAATTTTTCCGTCTTGCCTTTTTATTTTCATTTAATAGGGTCCTGGAGATATTTCTATAATTAAAAAATGTAAAGAGGTTTACTTTATCCTTTTTGATACTGATTTAATACTTTGAAACATTTTGTTATTTAATTAATTATTATCCTATGAATGCATATGTGTTTCTGTTTCTTTGCTGTCATAGAGAATGTTGTTTTATACATCTATGTACATACAATTTTTTTTTATGTAGAAGTATCTATTTAATGAAATTTATGAAATTGTAATTGCTATGAAAGTGAAAGAAAGCCATTTGTTTTCTAAAGAAGTGAAAGTGAAAGTTGCTTAGTCCTGTCTGATTCTTTGTGACCCCCTGGACTGCAGCCCACCAGGCTCTACTGTCCATGGGATTATCCAGGCAAGAATACTGGAGTGGGTTGCCATTCACTTCTTCAGGGGATCTTCCTGACCCAGGGATCAAACCTAGATCTCCTGCATTGCAGGCAGATTCTTTATCTTTTGAGCTACCAAAGAACCCTGAAGAAAAACACATGTAAATGAAGACAGTGACCATTTGCCTTCCAAATGGTTTAAACAATTATACTTCTATTAAGAGTGAATGAGCAAGTACATTTTGCATTCTCCACAAATTGGGAACTACTGGTGTTTTTTACTTTAACAATCCAAAAATACTTTACCTACATACCTTTTTTTGAACCCTAGTGCTTTTGAGCAAATTTTTCTCTATGAATTGGCACTCTGTTATTTAACATTGGTCATATCCTTATCTTTGATCATTTTTCTTTAAGGTTTTCTCTTTTTATTTGTAGAAATTATTTCTATATCTTAGTATTTTGATTTTATATTTTCACATATTTTATTCTAACATACAAGCTTTTACTTTGCTTATGTATTAATGTGGTTGTCCCTAATTCTTACATTGTCAAGTATGTATTCCACTTTGACTTCAAAGTAAAGAAACTGCCTGCAATGCAGAAGACAAAAAAGACCAGGTTTGATCCATAGATCAGGAATATCCCCTGGAGGAGGAAATGACAACCCACTCCAGTATTCTTGCCTGAAAAATCCCTTGGACAGAGGAGCCTCGCAGGCTACAGTCCATGGGGTTGCAAAGAGTTGGACATGACTGAGAGACATTCACTGCTGCTTACTGACCCATGCCATATGACTCAGAAAATATGATACAATTTCATAAAAAACACAGCACACACTCACCCACAAGTGCAGTTTACACAGACACTTCACTGCTCAACATGCTTGTTGAGGACACCAGAAATGATAAGATGATATGTTCTTTATCTTATGTTATCTTAGCTGAAAATGGTAAATTTTATTTTATTTTATTTTTTTATTTTTTAATATAAATTTATTTATTTTAATTGGAGGCTAATTACTTTACAATATTGTATTGGTTTTGCCATACACTGACATAAATCCACAACGGGTGTAAATGTGTTCCCTATCCTGAAGCCCCCTCCCATCTCCCTCCCCATACAATCCCTCTGGGTCATCCCAGTGCACCAGCCATGAGCATCCTGTATCATGAATCAAACCTGGACTGATGATTCATTTCACATATGATAATACACATGTTTCAATGCCATTCTTCCTAATCCTCTCACCCTCGCCCTCTCCCACAGAGTCCAAAAGACTGTTCTATCCCACCACTTCATGGGAAATAGATGGGGAAACAGTAGAAACAGTGTCAGACTTTATTTCTCTGGGCTCCAAAATCACTGTAGATGGTGACTGCAGCCATGAAATTAAAAGACGCTTACTCCTTGGAAGGAAAGTTATGACCAACCTAGATAGCATATTCAAAAGCAGAGACATTACTTTGCCAACAAAGGTTCATCTAGTCAAGGCTATGGTTTTTCCTGTGGTCATGTATGGATATGAGAGTTGGACTGTGAAGAAGGCTGAGTGCCGAAGAATTGATACTTTTGAACTGTGGTGTTGGAGAAGACTCTTGAGAGTCCCTTGGACTGCAAGGAAATCCAACCAGTCCATTCTAAAGGCGATCAGCCCTGGGATTTCTTTGGAAGGAATGATGCTAAAGCTGAAACTCCAGTACTTTGGCCACCTCATGCGAAGAGTTGACTCATTGGAAAAGACTCTGATGCTGGGAGGGATTGGGGGCAAGAGGAGAAGGTGACGACAGGGGATGAGAAGGCTGGATGGCATCACTGACTCGATGGACATGAGTCTGAGTGAACTCCGGGAGTTGGTGATGGACAGGGAGGCCTGGCGTGCTGCAATTCATGGGGTTGCAAAGAGTCAGACACGACTGAGCGACTGATCTAATCTGATCTGATCTGATACATCTATGTCCCTTTTGCTGTCTCACATACAGGATAATCGTAACCATCTTTCTAAATTCCATATATATGCGTTAGCATGCTGTATTGGAGAAGGCAATGGCACCCCACTCCAGTACTCTTGCCTGGAAAATCCTATGAATGAAGGAGCCTGGTGGGCTGCAGTCCATGGGGTCACGAAGAGTCGGACACCAATGAGCGACTTCACTTTCATTTTTCACTTTCATGCATTGGAGAAGGAAATTACAACCCACTCCAGTGTTCTTGCCTGGAGAATCCCAGGCATGGGGGAGCCTGGTGGGCTGCCATCTATGGGGTTGCACAGAGTCAGACACGACTGAAGCAACTTATCAGCAGCAGCAGCAGCAGCAGTATACTGTAATGGTGTTTTTCTTTCTGGCTAACTTCACTCTGTATAATAGGCTCCAGTTTCATCTACCTCATTAGAACTGATTCAAGTGTATTCTTTTTAATGGCTGAGTAATACTCCATTGTGTATATGTACCACAGATTTCTTATCCATTCGTCTGCTGATGGACATCTAGGTTGCTACCATTTCCTGGCTATTATCAACAGTGCTGTGATGAACATTGGGGTACATGTGTCTCTTTCAATTCTGGTTTCCTTGGTGTGTATTTCCAGAAGTGGGATTACTGGGTCGTATGGCAGTTCTATTTCCAGTTTTTAAAGGAATCTCCACACAGTTCTCCATAGTGGCTGTACTAGTTTGCATTCTCACCAACAGTGTAAGAGGGTTCCCTTTTCTCCACACGCTCTCCAGCATTTATCACTTGCAGACTTTTGAATAGCAGCCATTCTGACTGGCGTGAATTTGTACCTCACTGTGGTTTTGATTTGCATTTCTCTGATAATGAGTGATGTTGAGCATCTTTTTATGTGTTTGTTAGCCATCTGTATGTCTTCTTTGGAGAAATGTCTATTTAGTAATTTGGCCCATTTTTTGATTGGGTCATTTATTTTTAGGGGATTGAGCTGCAGGAGCTGCTTGTATATTTTTGAGATTAATTCTTTGTCAATTGCTTCATTTGCTGTTATTTTCTCCCATTCTGAAGGCTGTCTTTTCACCTTGCTTATAGTGTCTTTTGTTGTGCAGAAGCTTTTAATTTTAATTAGGTCCCATTTGTTTATCTTGCTTTTATTTCCAATATTCTGGGAGGTGGAATAAATCCTGCTGTGATTTATGTTTGAGAGTGTTTTGCCTATGTTCTCCTCTAGGAGTTTTATAGTTTATGGTCTTATGTTTAGATCTTTAATCCATTTTGAGTTTATTTTTGTGTATGGTGTTAGAAAGTGTTCTAGTATCATTCTTTTACAAGTGGTTGACCAGTTTTCCCAGCAGCACTTATTAAAGAGATTGTCTTTTCTCCTTTGTACATTCTTGCCTTCTTTGTCAAAGATAAGGTGTCCATAAGTGCATAGATTTATCTCTGGGCTTTCTATTTTGTTCCATTGATCAATATTTCTGTCTTTGTGCCAGTACCATACTGTCTTGATGACTGTGGCTTTGTAATAGAGCCTGAAGTCAGGCACATTGATTCCTCCAGTTCCATTCTTCCTTCTCAAGATAGCTTTGGCTATTCGAGGTTTTTTGTATTTCCATACAAATTGTGAAATTATTTGTTCTAGCTCTATGAAAAATACCTTTGGTAGCTTGATAGGGATTGCATTGAATCTATAGATTGCTTTGGGTAGTATGCTCATTTTCACTATATTGATTCTTCTGATCCATGAACATGGTATATTTCTCCATCTATTAGTGTCCTCTTTGATTTCTTTCACCAGTTTTTTTATAGTTTTCTCTATATAGGTCTTTAGTTTCTTTAGGTAGATATATTCCTAAGTATTTTATTCTTTCCATGGTGAATGGAATTGTTTCCTTAATCTCTCTTTCTGTTTTCTCATTATTTGTGTATAGGGATGCAAGGGATTTTTGTGTGTTGATTTTATATCCTGCAACTTTACTATATTCATTGATTAGCTCTAGTAATTTTCTGGTGGAGTCTTTAGGGTTTTCTATGTAGAAGATCATGTCATCTGCAAACAGTAGAGTTTTACTTCTTCTTTTCCAATTTGGATTCCTTTTATTTCTTTTTCTGCTCTGACTGCTATGGCCAAAATTTCCAAAACTATGTTGAATAGTAGTGGTGATAGTGGGCACCTCTTGTTCCTGACTTTAGGGGAAATGTTTTCAATTTTTCACCATTGAGGATAATGTTTGCTGTGGGTTTGTCATAAATGGCTTTTATTATGTTGAGGTATGTTCCTTCTATTCCTGCTTTCTGGAAGGTTTTTATCATACATGGATGTTGAATTTTGTCAAAGGCTTTCTCTGCATCTACTGGGATAATCATATGGATTTTATTGTTCAATTTGTTAATGTGGTGTATTATATTGATTGATTTGTGGATATTGAAGAATCCTTGCATCCCTGGGATAAAGCCCATTTGGTCATGATGTATGATCTTTTTGATGTGTTGTTGGATTCTGATTGCTAGAATTTTGTTAATTTTTTTTTTTTTTTTTTTGCATCTATGTTCATCAGTGATATTGGCCTGTAGTTTTCTTTTTTTGTGGCATCTTTGTCCGATTTTGGTATTAGGGTGATGGTGGCCTCATAGAATGAGTTTGGCAGTTTACCTTCCTCTGCAATTTTCTGGAAGAGTTTGAGCAGGATAGGTGTTAGCTCTTCTCTAAATTTTTGATAGAATTCAGCTGTGAAGCTGTCTGGACCTGGGCTTTTGTTTGCTGGAAGATTTCTGATTACAGTTTCAATTGCCATGCTTGTGATGTGTCTGTTAAGATTTTCTATTTCTTCCTGGTCCAGTTTTGAAAAGTTGTACTTTTCTAAGAATTTGTCCATTTCTTCCACGTTGTCCATTTTATTGGCATATAATTGCTGATAGTAGTCTCTTATGATCCTTTGTATTTCTGTGTTGTCTGTTGTGATCTCTCCATTTTCATTTCTAATTTTATGGATTTGATTTTTCTCCCTTTGTTTCTTGATGAGTCTGGCTAATGGTTTGTCAATTTTATTTATCCTTTCAAAGAACCAGCTTTTGGCTTTGTTGATTTTTGCTATGGTCTCTTTTGTTTCTTTTGCATTTATTTCTGCCCTAATTTTTAAGATTTCTTTCCTTCTACTAACCCTAGGGTTCTTCATTTCTTCCTCTTCTAGTTGCTTTAGGTGTAGAGTTAGGTTATTTATTTGACTCTTTTCTTGTTTCTTGAGGTATGCCTGCATTGCTATGAACCTTCCCCTTAGCACTACTTTTACAGTGTCCCACAGGTTTTGGGTTGTCGTGTTTTCATTTTCATTCATTTCTATGCATGTTTTGATTTCTTTTTTGATTTCTTCTGTGATTTGTTGGTTATTCAGCAGCATGTTGTTCAGCCTCCATATGTTGGAATTTTTAATAGTTTTTCTCCTGTAATTGAGATCTGGTCTTACTGTATTGTGGTCAGAAAAGATGCTTGGAATGATTTAGATTTTTTTTTGAATTTACCAAGGCCAGATTTATGGACCAGGATGTGATCTATGCTGGAGCAGGTTCCATGTGTGCTTGAGAAAAAGGCGAAATTCACTGTTTTGGGGTGAAATGTCCTTTAGATATCAATTAAGTCTATCTGGTCTATTGTATCAATTAAAATTTGTGTTTCCTTGATTATTTTCTGTTTAGTTGATCTATCCATAGGTGTGAGTGGGGTATTAAAGTCTCCCAGTATTATTGTGTTATTGTTAATTTCCCCTTTCATACTTGTTAGCATTTGTCTTACATATTGTAGTGCTCCTATGTTGGGTGCATATGCATTTATAATTCTTATATCTTCTTCTTGGATTGATCCTTTGATCATAATCTAGTGTCCTTCTTTGTCTCTTTTCACAGCCTTTGTTTTAAAGTCTATTTTATCTGATATGAGTATTGCTACTCCTGCTTTCTTTTGGTCTCCATTTGCATGAAGTATCTTTTTCCAGCCCTTCACTTTCAGTTTGTATGAGTCCCTTGTTTCAAGGTGGGTCTCTTGTAGACAACATATACAGGGGTCTTGTTTTTGTATCCATTCAGCCAGTCTTTGTCTTTTTTTGGGCATTCAACCTATTTACATTTAAGGTAATAATTGATAAGTATGATCCCGTTGCCATTAACGTTATTGTTTTGGGTCGAGTTTATTCTGTGTTTCCTGTCTAGAGAAGATCCTTTTGCATTTGTTGGAGAGCTGGTTTGGTGGTGCTGAATTCTCTTAGCTTTTGCTTGTCTGTAAAGCTTTTGATTTCTCCTTCATATTGGAATGAGATCCTTACTGGGTACAGTAATCTGGGCTGTAGGTTATTTTCTTTCATCACTTTAATATGTCCTGCCATTCCCCCCTGGCCTGAAGAGACTGTATTGAAAGATCAGCTGTTATCCTTATGGGAATCCCCTTGTGTGTTGTTTGTTGTTATTCCCTTGCTGCTTTTAATATTTGTTCTTTGTGTTTGATCTTTGTTAATTTGATTAATATGTGTCTTCGGGTGTTTCACCTTGGGTTTATCCTGTTTGGGACTCTCTGGGTTTCTTGGACTTGGGTGACTATTTCCTTCCCCATTTTAGGGAAGTTTTCAACTATTATCTCCTCAAGCATTTTCTCATGGTCTTTCTTTTTGTCTTCTTCTGGGACTCCTATGATTCGAATGTTGGGGCATTTAACATTGTCCCAGAGGTCTCTGAGATTGTCCTCATTTCATTTTTCTCTTTTCCTCTCTGTTTCATTTATTTCTACCATCCTATCTTCTACTTCACTTATCCTATCTTCTGCCTCCGTTATTCTACTGTTGGTTCCCTCCAGAGTGTTCTTGATCTCATGTATTGCATTATTCATTATATATTGACTCTTTTTTATTTCTTTTAGGTCCTTGTTAAACCTTTCTTGCATCTTCTCAATCCTCATCTCCTGGCTACTTATCTGTAACTCCATTTTGTTTTCAAGATTTTGGATCATTTTCACTACCATCATTCAGAATTCTTTATCAGGTAGATTCCCTATCTCTTCCTCTTTTGTTTGGTTTGCTAGGCTTTTATCCTGTTCCTTTACCTGCTGGGTATTTCTCTGCCTCTTCATCTTGTTTATATTCCTGTGTTTGGAGTGGCCTTTCCATATTCTGGCAGTTTGTGGAGTTCTCTTTATTGTGGAGTTTCCTCACTGTCGGTGGGGTTGGACGGGTGGCCTGTCAAGGGAAGCTTGTGTCAGTGTTCTGGTGGGTGGAGCTGAATTTCTTCTCTCTGGAGTGCAATGAAGTGTCCAGTAGTGAGTTTTGAGATATCAGTGGGTTTGGCGTGACTTTGGGAAGCCTGTATATTGAAGCTCAGGGCTGTGTTCCTGTGTTGCTGGAGAGTTTGTGTGGTATGTCTTGCTCTGGAACTTGTTCGCCCTTGTGTGGTGCTTGATTTCAGTGTAGGTATGGAGGCATTTGATGAGCTCCTTTCAATTAATGTTCCCTGGAGTCAGGAGTTCTCTGGTGTTCTCAGTATTTGGACTTAAGCCTCCTGCCTCTGGTTTTCAGTCTTATTCTTACACTTACACAAGCCTCAAGACTTCTCCATCTATACATCACTGATGATAAAACATCTAGGTTAAAGATGAAAAGCTTCTCCACAGTGAAAGACACCCGGAAAGGTTCACGGAGTTACACTGGGAAGAGAAGAGGGAAGAGGGAGATAGAGGTGGCCAGGAGGAGAAGAGGGAGAATCAAAAGAGGAGAGAGCAAGCTAGCCAGTAATCACTTCCCTATGTGCTCTCCACAGTCTGGATCCCTCAGAAATATTCACGGAGTTACACAGAGAAGAGAAGAGGGAGGAAGGAAACAGAGGTGGCCAGGAGGATAAAGGAGGGGATCAAAAGGAGAGAGACAGATCCAGTTCAGATCAGTTCCCTAAGTGTTCTCCACAGTCCGGAACACACAAAGAGATTCACAGAGTTGGGTAGAGAAGAGAAGGAGGAGGGAAGAGATACAGGCTACCTGATGGAGAAAAAGGAGAGTCCAAAGGGGGAGAGAGAAGTCAAGCCAGTAATCTCGCTTCCAAGTCAAAATGGGTACTGAAGACTGGGTTCTTAAAGGTACAAAATTGATAGCAAATACCAAAAAGCAAAGCTTAAAAATCTAGAGTAGAGGTTGGATTCTCAAAAATACAATATTAAAAAAAGTCACAAAAATTATAATATATATATATATAAAGTTTGCTTTCAAAAATAGGGTCCTTTTTTTTGCAAAGTAATAGTAAGTAGTAAAAATGAAAATTAAAGGATTAATAGAGGACTTAAAAATAAAAATAAAAAAAATTAAAGAATGACAATAGTAAAAATATATCTAGGACTTTCTCTGGTGTTGTGGACATTGTGGGGTCAGTTCATTTTCAGATAGTTCCTTGATCTGGCTTATACTTCTCAAGATCTATAGGCCCTGTCCTATGTAGTCGGTGCTAACCACAGGGTTTTAATCAATTGCACCTGTCAGTTTCAAGGTGGTTCCCTCTGTTTTAGCTTCTTCTGTTTGCTGGTCTCTTCAGTGTCTAATTTCCGCCCTGACACTAGGGGGTAGTGGTGGATGCTTTTTTAGGCTCACTTGTTCAGTCCTGCTGCAGGGAGGGAGGAACACTGCAAAAAAATAACACTGGCGTGTGTGGGGATTGCTCACAGTGACTTGGCCACATTGGGTTTGCCCCCACTCAGGGTGCATGTGCTTTCCCGGTCTACACTGCTCAGGCTCTAGGTTGCTCTGTCGGGAACTGTCTGAGGCGGGCCCTGGGTTGCCTGCACTTCCCAGGTCTAAGCTGCTCAGGTTCAGGTACTCAGGTACTCCTCAAAGGCACAGAATCGGTTGGGCCTGCGTTTTGTGCCCTTCCCAGGTCCGAGCAGCTCAGGTGACCAGGTGTTTGGCGAGCGTGGATGCTGTGACTTATCGCCTCCCCCGTCCCTGCTGCTCGGTTTTCTGGGTGTACAACTGGCGCACCTTCTCAGGTGGATGTCAACCGTCCAGATTCCCAAGAAGTCTTGGTTAGCAATGAAGCCTGTTTGCAATTTGGTTAATGATGCCTCTCTGGGGCCACGATTGCCCCCTTCTGGCTGTGGCTGCCCTTGCCTGCCTGTCTCCAGCGGGGGATGAGTTGGTCTGCAGCCGGCTAGCTCTGCTCAGTCCTTTGTTCTGTAAACAGGCACGGTGGTATCTTAGGTTAGGGCTTTTCGCAGGGTAGCTATCCCACAGTCTGGTTTGTTATCTCAAGTCAGTTCCCTCAGCTTGGCCTTGGGGCATTCAGGCCCAGTCCTTACTCTAAGCAAAGCAGCGCTCGCTTGCTAGTGGCTGATGCAGGCATCTGCACTGCTTCTCTGCCGGGAGTTGCCTTAGGCACGTAATCTGTGGGTTTTAATTATTTATTTATTTTTCCTCTCGGTTATGTTGCCCTCTGAGGTTCCAAGACTCGCCACAGAGTCACCAGTGAGAGTGTTTCCTGGTGTTTGGAAACTTCTTTCTTTTTTAAGACTCCCTTCCTGGGACAGATCTCCGTCCCTACCTCTTTTGTCTCTCTTTTTATCTTTTATATTTTTTCCTACCTCCTTTCGAAGACAATGGGCTGCTTCTCTGGGTGCCTGATGTCATCTTCTGGCATTCAGAAGTTGTTTTGTGGAATTTACTCAGTGTTCAAATGTTCTTTTGATGAATTTTTGAGGGAGAAAGTCGTCTCCCTGTCCTATTCCTCTGCCATCTTAGGACAGCCTCCTAAATATGGTAAATTTTAAAGGTCATATTTTCATGTCTGACCAGGTCACCGACTTATTTAAATCTTGATACTTGTGTATACCAAATGAAATTGGGAGAAACAGAAGCATCATTGAAAGTAAGCCACTTTTCAGTAAGGATATTCTGACATTTCCCTTCCCTGCTGCAGGTTTCTTAGCCTAGAGAAGGTGAAAACATGACTTTCTCACATTTTAAGTAGACTTAAAATGAAAGAGAAATTAACCTTGTGGTATTAGGCTACTCTTATAGTTTTTACTATCTGAGAGTGACTAGAAATGCCCTGGAGTCTTCCAAAATTATAAATAGGGTCAACGAAGAATTCAACAGAGCAGGTTTCAAGGGACAATGGTGAAAAAGAAAAAACGTATTCTCTACTTGTACGCTACTGGGTTCAATCTGTTAAACTGTCAATAAGAAGAATAAAAAGAAAGTAAATTATTTTTACCTCTCCACAGGAGGGTAGTATTTCAAAAGGCAAAGTCCTTCCCAGAATCAAAGTAGAGTTTGGGGTTGGATGAAATGGGAGTGGGGGTGGAGGGTGAATGATTCAATTGGCTGACACACAGAGGTCTGTACCTTTTTACTGAGATCAAAGTGGGTAGCAAGTGTTACTATAGCCCAGAAAAGCCTCTTTCAGGAGGGAATCTTTCAAGGACAACTAAAATCAGCGACTGTAGCCACCAAATGACAAGAAGAAAAGATGCTCCAGAAACTCTTGGTGTTGGTCTTTTGGATTCAACTGGCATGTGAGTTTGAGAAGTTACTGATTACATGAACAGAAAATCCTCAGCAGATGAAAAATAACCTTGAAGACAGGTTATTTTATGGTAAAGAGTGAAAGGAAATATTAGGAAGGAAAGAAGAAAGGGAGAGAGCAAGAGAGGAAAAAGGGAGAAAATAATCATTTAGGGTTGGGAAGGAGGCCCTAATTCCCTTCTCTGATGCATTCTGTTTTGTTTCTAAACAGGGAAGAGCACCCAGCAGCTGGAGCAGAATCCGCAGTTTCTACATATTCAGGAGGGAGGAAATGTTACCATGCATTGCAACTCCTCAGGCACCTTCACCTTCTTTCAGTGGTACAGAGAGAAGCCCGAGCAAGGGCCTGTCCTCTTGATGACATTAACTAAACCTAAAGAAGTGAAGGAGAAGAAGAGAATAAGGGCTCAGTTTGGTGAGGCAAAAAAGGACAGCTCACTGCTCATCACTGCAGCCCAGCCTGGGGATGCGGGCACCTACCTCTGGTGCAGGGGCACAGTGCTCCAGGGTCTCCTGCTGCCTGCACACATACGCTGCTGCAGGTCCCCAGGCACGCAGCTGCCTCAGTCCTCCAGCTCCACCTCACACATATTTTCTCATGGAGGAGAACCATTTCTGCTGCCTTTCCAGAACATTTCCCACATATGCTGGAGGACCAGATTCATCTGCTATAAGACAAGCTTCTGGAAATGAAACTCAGTACTCAAGTGAATGGGCTTCCCAGTGGCAAAGAATCTGCCTGCCAATGCAGGAGATTTAAGAGATGCAGGTTTGATACCTGGGTCTGGAGAATCCTCTAGAGTAGGAAATGGCAACCCACTCCAGTATTCTTGCCTGGAGAATCCCATGGACAGAGGATCCTGACAGGCTATAGTCCATGGGGTAGCAAAGAGTCAGGCACGACGGAGTACATGGGCATGCAAGCACTTAAGTGAGTAAAGATAAAGCTTTACAAAATATCATATACTAATGTGTATACGTGGAATCTAGAAAGATGGTACTGAGGAAACCTACATGAATTACAGCAAAGGAGACACAAACATAAAGAACAGACTTTGGGATTCAGTGGGAGAAGGAGAGGGTGGGATGATTTGAGAGAATAGCACTGAAACATATACATTGCCATATGTAAAATAGACAGCCAGTGGGAGTTTGATGTATGACACAGGGACCCAAAGCTGACGCTCTGTAACAACCTGGAGGGATGAGGTGGGGAGGGAGGTGGGAGGGTGCTCAGCAGGGAGAGGATACATGTACGCCTATGACTATTTCATGTTGAAGTATAGCAAAATCCATCATAATATTGTAAAGTAATTATCTTCCAATTAAAATAAATTAATTACTTAAAAATATTTACAGTTTCTCAGGGTAGGCAGTAGAGGTGAGAAGAAAGTCAATATGGAGGATATCAGACATCAGATCAGATCAGATCAGAACAGTCGCTCGGTCGTGTCTGACTCTTTGCGACCCCATGAATCCCAGCACGCCAGGCATCCCTGTCCATCACCAACTCCCGGAGTTCACTGAGACTCACGTCCATTGAGTCAGTGATGCCATCCAGCCATCTCATCCTCTGTCATCCCCTTCTCCTCTTGCCCCCAATCCCTCCCAGCATCAGAGACTTTTCCAATGAGTCAACTCGTCGCATGAGGTGGCCAAAGTACTGGAGTTTCAGCTTTAGCATCATTCCTTCCAAAGAAATCCCAGGACTGATCTCCTTTAGAATGGACTGGTTGGATTTCCTTGCAGTCCAAGGGAATCTCAAGAGTCTTCTCCAACACCACAGTTCAAAAGCATCAATTCTTCGGCACTCAGCCTTCTTCACAGTCCAACTCTCACATCCATACGTGACCACAGGAAAAACCATAGCCTTGACTAGACGAACCTTTGTTGGCAAAGTAATGTCTCTGCTTTTGAATATGCTATCTAGGTTGGTCATAACTTTCCTTCCAATGAGTAAGCGTCTTTTAATTTCATGGCTGCAGTCACCATCTGCAGTGATTTTGGAGCCCAGAAAAATAAAGTCTGACACTGTTTCCACTGTTTCCCCATCTATTTCCCATGAAGTGATGGGACCAGATGCCATGATCTTTGTTTTGTGAATTTGTTTGTGGGCTTTAAGCCAACTTTTTCAGTCTCCACTTTCACCTTCATCAAGAGGTTTTTGAGTTTCTCTTCACTTTCTGCCATAAGGGTGGTGTCATCTGCATATCTGAGGTTATTGATATTTCTCCCGGCAATCTTGATTCCAGCTTGTGTTTCTTCCAGTCCAGCGTTTCTCATGATGTACTCTGCATATAAGTTAAATAAACAGGGTGACAATATACAGCCTTGACATACTCCTCTTCCTATTTGGAACCAGTCTGTTGTTCCATGTCCAGTTCTAACTGTTGCTTCCTGACCTGCATACAGATTTCTCAAGAGGCAGATCAGGTGGTCTGGTATTCCCATCTCTTGAAGAATTTTCCACAGTTTATTGTGATCCACACAGTCAAAGGCTTTGGCATAGTCAATAAAGCAGAAATAGATGTTTTCCTGGAACTCTCTTGCCCTTTCCATGATCCAGCGGATGTTGGCAATTTGATCTCTGGTTCCTCTGCCTTTTCTAAAACTAGCTTGAACATCTGGAAGTTCACAATTCACATATTGCTGAAGTCTGGCTTGGAGAATTTTGAGCATTACTTTACTAGCGTGTGAGATGAGTGCAACTGTGTGGTAGTTTGAGCATTCTTTGGCATTGCCTTTCTTTGGGATTGGAATGAAAACTGACCTTTTCCAGTCCTGTGGCCACTGCTGAGTTTTCCAAATTTGCTGGCATATTGAGTGCAGCACTTTCACAGCATCATCTTTCAGGATATGGAATAGCTCAACTGGAATTCCATCACCTCCACTAGCTTTGTCCATAGTGATGCTTTCTAAGGCCCACTTGACTTCACATTCCAGGATGTCTGGCTCTAGGTCAGTGATCACACCATCGTGATTATCTGGGTCATGAAGATCTTTTTTGTACAGTTCTTTTGTGTATTCTTGCCATCTCTTCTTAATATCTTCTGCTTCTGTTAGGTCATACAATTTCTGTCCTTTATCGAGCCCATCTTTGTATGAAATGTTCCTTTGTTATCTCTGATTTTCTTGAAGATATCCCTAGTCTTTTCCATTCTGTTGTTTTCCTCTATTTCTTTGCATTGATCACTGAGGAAGGCTTTCTTATCTCTTCTTGCTATTCTTTGGAACTCTGCATTCAGATGTTTATATCTTTCCTTTTCTCCTTTGCTTTTCACTTCTCTTCTTTTCACAGCTATTTGTAAGGCCTCCCCGGGCAGCCATTTTGCTTTTTTGCATTTCTTTTCCATGGGGATGGTCTTGATCCCTGTCTCCTGTACAATGTCACGAACCTCATTCCATAGTTCATCAGGCACTCTATCTATCAGCTCTAGTCCCTTAAATCTATTTCTCACTTCCACTGTATAATCATAAGGGATTTGATTTAAATCATACCTGAATGGTCTAGTGGTTTTCCCTACTTTCTTCAATTTAAGTCTGAATATGGCAATAAGGAGTTCATGGTCTGAGCCACAGTCAGCTCCTGGTCTTCTTTTTGCTGACTGTATAGAGCTTCTGCATCTTTGGCTGCAAAGGATACAATCAATCTGATTTCAGTGTTCACCATCGGGTGATGTCCATGTATAGGGTCTTCTCTTGTGTTGTTGGAAGAGGGTGTTTGTTATGACCAATGCCTTTCTTGGCAAAACTCTATTAGTCTTTGCCCTGCTTCATTCTGTATTCCAAGGCCGAATTTGCCTGTTACTCCAGGTGTTTCTTGACTTCCTACTTTTGCATTCCAGTCCCCTATAATGAAAAGGACATCTTTTTGGGGCGTTAGTTCTAAAAGGTCTTGTGGGTCTTCCTATAATCGTTCAGGCTCAGCTTCTTCAGAATTACTGTTTGGGGCATAGACTTGGATTACTGTGATATTGAATGGTTTGCCTTGTAAACAGAGACCATTCTGTCGTTTTTGAGATTGCATCTAAGTACTGTATTTTGGACTCTTTTGTTGACCATGATGGCTACTCCATTTCTTCTGAGGGATTCCTACCCGCAGTAGTAGAAATAATGGTCATCTGAGTTAAATTCACCCATTCCAGTCCATTTCAGTTCGCTGATTTCTATAGAATGTCGACATTCACTCTTGCCATATCTTGTTTTACCACTTCCAATTTGCCTTGATTCATGGACCTGACATTCCAGGTTCCTATGCAATATTGCTCTTTATTGTACCAGACCTTGTCACATCCACAGCTGGGTATTCTTTTGCTTTGGCTCCATCCCTTCATTCTTTCTGGAGTGATTTTTCCACTGATCTCTAGTAGCATATTGGGCACCTACTGACCTGGGAATTTTCTCTTTCAGTATCCTATCATTTTGCCTTTTCATACTGTTCATGGGGTTCTCAAGGCAAGAATACTGAAGTGGTTTGCCATTCCCTTCTCCAGTGGACCACATTCTGTCAGATCTCTCCACCATGACCTGCCCATTTTGGGTGGCCCCATGGGCATGGCTTAGTTTCATTGAGTTAGACAAGGCTGTGGTCCTAGTGTGATTAGATTGACTAGTTTTCTCTGAGTTTGGTTTCAGTGTGTCTGCCCTCTTATGCCCTCTTGCAACACCCACCATCTTACTACTCGGGTTTCTCTTACCTTCGGCGTGGGGTATCTCTTCACGGCTGCTCCAGCAAAAAGCAGCCATTGCTCCTTACCTTGGAGGTGGGTTATCTCCTCACCGCCACCATTCCTGACCTTCAACGTGGGATAACTCCTCTAGGGCCTCCTGTGCCCACGCAGCCACATCTCCTTGGACGTGGGGTTGCTCCTCCTGGCTGCCGCCCCAGACATAGTACATCTCAAAGACCATGGCAAGGAATGGTTAGTACAAGGAGACAGAAATGAATGATTTTGCAGCTGTATGCAGTTGATGAAGCTTCTTCACTCCCAGTCTGTGAAACCAAAGTAAAAGGCAAGAAGTGCAGAAAATTTAGCAGAAGAAAGTTCCTAGTTTTTGACAGAAAATGTCCCAAATGTACTCCAGTAATATCCAGCTGTGTTCCCAAAGCAACATTCCCACTAGATGGTCCTGAAACCACTTAAGCATTAACTGCAAACTGTATTTGCTCAGAATTTTCTTGGGGATTACGGTTTGCATAGCAGACATCAATAGCTTCAAGTTTTCAAGACCAGAAGAAACTAGAAGCTGACAGCTTCCTCCATCTGGCAAGTCCTCCACTGGCCCACTTTTATACCTGAAGCATTCCCAGTTGTTCTTAAAGCAAGATGATATAATACGAAGCAAAGCACATAGGTTTTGAAGTCACAGTATCCCAGATTTGAACTTAGGTCTTTGAATCCTGTTTTCGCGGTTTTATAGTTCTGTGTCCTTGGGCAGTTATTCATTCTCATCTAAGCTTCCTGGTAAATACAGGTTAATAAGAGCACCTATCTTGCTAAGTTGCTATGAATTAAATGAGATAACATTTTAAAAATGATATGAAGTCTCAAGTGCAATATATACTCAATAAATGCACCTGTAAATAATATTGTTATTAATTCTTCTAAATAAATACTATCCCTACTGTGAAATTTTACTGACTTCTCAAGAAGGAATAAGCTAACCTCTGCCAAATATTCTGAATTCTCATTTTAGTAGTCAGGGAGGCAGACACTGTGAGTTGCCTACTTAATCACCATTCTCTTCTGCTTCCTTCTTAACAGAGCTTTCAATTTTGATTTGCACAACTGTATCCCCAACTTAAAAAAAAAAACACACACACATTTCACATCTTTTCTTACAATGAGGGGTCGCATATAGCATAGTTCTGACCAATGAGTCATACTCAGAAACATGCTGAGGATTCTCTGTAATGTTTTTGCTCTTCTAGTACAGGCACAATAACTCCCTGTCCCCTTTCCAGTGATTTTCTTCCTGAAACATGGAAGTGATAATTCTACCGTGAAGGAAAGCACAGTCATAAACTCCCTCCCTAATCCCATGCCTGATCACCTCTTAGATACCAGGTCAAATCCCTCCCCCAGATTTGTTTGTGTAGGAAAATTTTTAATAAACAAGTTTTTGGTTGAATTTCTTTGCTACTTACCTGGCTTTGTGATTTTGTGTGCATGTGAAAGGATGATATGAATAAGTACTATATTTTTACAAAGGAGGGACCTGTATTTATGTTGATCATATGTATTTCTTGAAGAGTTAATGTTCCTATAAATTTTTATTAAGAAAAAATTTATCTTCCATTTATTTTAAAATTTCTGTCAATCTCTTACACTCATGGAAGACTATGGAATTCAGCTTTGCATCCTAAGTCATAGACAATATCAATTTCCACATAAATATTAACAAATAATAACAGTAGTGTTACATTTTTCTTGAGTCCAAATATCACTTATTTTTTATTGATTTATAGCTTCATATTACCCCAGAAACAAATGCCTACATTTTTAAGATTGCAAGGGCAAATATAAATTAAAAATAAGAAAAATACATTTCAATTCTGCCTCATATAAAAAGGGAAAGGCTTCACTCCCTCCCTTTCCTTAGAGTATTTATTTTAGAATATTTGTAATTATGAATTTTTTTCTATCACTTTGAGATGTATGTAAACCTTTTAAAACACTAAAGAGGCTTTTAATATGCCTCTTGCCTGTTTTACAATCCAGAAATGTTTGTCAAGCACCTGGGAGCCATCTCTTTGACATAGACTCATCAAGGAGGACACCCCCACCTTGAAGTGTCTGTGGAGGGCAGGAGCCTACCCTCAGCTGGCACCTTGCTCTAAGTTGTAAACTTTCCTCCTGTCAAAGAAATGAGCCATTTTTCCTTCAGGTAAAGGAAATCAGCAAGCACAAGTGGCTACCCCTACCTTTATGATGAGGTAAAGGTAAGAAAGAACTCTTGACAAATGGGGCTGTCAAGTCCTCTTACCTGAAAACTAGTTATTATTTATCTTGAGAAATGCATAAACTGGGTTGTATTTATTTGGCTACATAAAGGGGTAAAAAATTTTTTACATCTTTGCAAAATCTTTAACGGATAGACTAGGAAGAACACTATATTCTGGTTTAACATTTATTCAATAATAAAACTGTTTCCTTTCTTTTTTTACCCTTTTGGAGAGGTGTTCTGGATTGGCAGGAAATTTTGGTTTCGTTTTCCCAAGAAGATGGACCATGTCTTTCCTTAATCACTGCTATTACATGTAAAAGTTGACATGATACTGTGAGAAGAGCGCAGGATATTTGTGGCTCTGCCTCTTACTGGCTGTGGGGCATTATATACCAATGTTGTGATCATCAATTTCCTCATAAGTACTTTGGAAGTAAATAAGTAGCACTTACTTTACAGTGCTATTATGAGGATTAACAGTGTTTTGTGAATTGCCCAGCACAATGGATTAAAAAACTTAAAAGTTTGCAAGGCAGAACAACAGATCAATAAGATACATTAAAAACTTCATCTGGGTCCTGATATTCTGTGCAGCAAATGTGTAAAGAACACAGTTTCCACATTCAAGGAACTCATTCTTGTGATGATGGAGAGCCAGTGACTAGTTCCCATAGCCATTGATCTCCATGGGCCACAACTTAACAATCCACTCACCTACAACCTCCATTCAGAAAAGTAATTTTTAAGAACAACTTGGACACTCTCCATGCTCCTGAAGCAATCTGTGCCTTAGTAAAAACACACTGTGAAGCTGAAGGCCACAATCAAAACCCCTGGTTTGGGTATGGACTTCCCTGGTGGCTCAGACAGTAATGAATCTGCCTGCAGTGTGGGAGACCTGGGTTTGATCTCTGAGTTGAGAAGTTCCCCTGAAGAACGGAATGGCAGCCCACTCCAGTATTGTTGCCTAGAGAATTCCATGGACAGAGGAACCAGGTGAGCTACAGTCCATAGGGCTGCAAACACTACTGAGCGACTAACACACACACACACACACACACACACACACACACACATACACACACACTTTTATATATGAGATGGTGTCAGTGCTAGGTTTTAGTCCAAATGGAGGCACTCTAAGTGTCTTTAGGCTTTCAGGATTAACTGTTGAAGGAAGAATGAAGATCTCTGAAACAGGAAGGAGACTAATAATTAGGGCCAGGGCAAAGGAGGGGGAGCAAGAGAATTTCTGGACAAGAAAATTGTTCATAATGCACTTGGTCCTGCTTTCTATCACCAATTCTTATCTCCAAGTTTCAAAATGAAGCTTGAAATTAAAACAAGACAATTTTTTTCATACTTCTGTAACTTTATAGTTTCATGAATCCATATTTTTAGGTATCAGGGACCAATATGAGCTTTTATTAATTTGTCAAAAAGTTCTTTTCAACCTGATTGTTTTTCTTTTCCAAACCATACTGATACCTCATATAAGAAGAGAAATACAAAGATAAGAAAAATAAAAGCAAAGATATAAGCAAGTAGAGAAAAGGTAAATTATCTATGGAAAGAAGAGGGTGAAGACACAAGGAGTAAGAGAAAATGGCAGAAGAGTGTTTACACTGGAAGCCATTGTCTATATGAGTTTCTCACAGCAGTATTATTAACACTTGGGGCCAGGTGACTTTTTTGTGGGAAGGGGCTTCCCTTCCCATTGGAGGATTGGAAGATATTTAGCAGCATCCCAGGCCTCTACTCACTAGATGCTAGTAACACACTCTCCTTTCCCCAGTTGTGACAACCAAAATGTCTTCAAATACTCTCAAATGTCCCTTGGGGGACAACTGGTTGTAAACCAATGGTTTATATGTTAAATTTATAGAGTAGAAACTTATAAGAGATGATAGAAAGATAAATAACAAATGTACATTGATAAGGGATAGATGATAGATGGACAGACACAGTAGAGCTGGATATTTAATTCAGATATTTCATTATATATATATATATATATATATATATATATATATACACTCATATGCTCATAATATATATATCCTCAAAGTTTCTGCTCTCTCAATTTAACATATGGATCATCTAACATTCACTCCTTCAGTCCATTTTGTGTGTAATATTTCATATTTTATATATATATACACACACACACACACACACACACACACATACTACCGATACATGCTTTTCTAACATATATATAGATGTGAAAAAGACTGAGGAACTAAATATTTTCCTTTCTCCTATTATGACTATTTTTTATTTCAAGTGGCTATTTTTCCTAGACTGTTACTGTGTCATTTGACATTAATACATTCAAAAAGTAAAAAACATGGAGTGTAAAAATGCAAATGAGTCATATGTATTTGCATTATTCATATATATTTGGATAATATATAATGTGCATGGTTTATGTATATATAGGTCATCACAACCCAAAAAACTCTAAGTCAGATCATATCTGATGTTTTAGCTTGGCCAATATCTCTTATCTATGGTTCTTTATAGATGAGAAACCATTTCTTTATTTTCCCTGTAAAGTATGGTCTCCCTATTCTTTACATGAATTATTCTATATATACTCAGAGTTTACAGAAATAGATTCCTAAACACTGAAAAGACAACCCTCCCATTATCCCCAACATAATAACAGACCCACACACACTCCCACAGACCACAGTGTGAAGAAGCACTAAGTCATAGATGGGTGGAGCTCCCACTACACAGCTGAGTGATGACACTTAGGGTTGGCTTCTGTTGAGTCTCTCGTGAAAACAATCAGACACACAGGAACAGAATCAGTCCTACAATCAAGACATCATGAAATCCAATATTTAAAGGAGCTTGACATCAAGGTGTGTCCCTGTAGCAAAAGAGTAAAGAATCATGAAGACACAAAGAAGAGTCTTGCTGAGTCTCCTATGGATACAGATTTGCTGTGAGTTAAGAACATTCCAGGGGGAACCTGAAGGAACATCAAGATCACACCTGAATTTGGAAAGGAAAAATGTGGGAGGGGATGATGGAGGAAGAGAGAGAACAGAAGTCTCTTGGGCTGTGTCCACTGTGAGGATGGAAACAAGAGGAAAATGCCCTCCATTTGGAAACAGCCACAGTCATTGTTCAGGGACCCTCACCTGTGCCTATTTCTCTCTTTCTCAACAGGGCTCAGTGTGCAGATGAAGGTGGAGCAGAGTCCTGGGGTTTTGACCCTCCAAGAGGGCAGAAATTCTTCTCTGATATGCAATTATTCTACCTCCCTAAGAGGCGTGCAGTGGTTCCAACAAAATCCTGATGGACGCCTCATCTCCTTGTTTTATATAGCTTTAGGAATGCAGCAGAAAGGAAGACTGAAATCCACCATCAATAGTAAGGAGCGTTACAGTCAACTCTACATCAGAGACTCCCAGCCTGGGGACTCAGCCACCTACTTCTGTGCTGT
The DNA here is from genome assembly GCF_002263795.3 of Bos taurus. Taxonomy (NCBI): domain Eukaryota; kingdom Metazoa; phylum Chordata; class Mammalia; order Artiodactyla; family Bovidae; genus Bos; species Bos taurus. The sequence goes on along the minus strand of NC_037337.1, from coordinate 23,595,561 downwards.
GGAGACACAGTACTCTGCAGACACCTGCAGCCTGTACACAAAACCATAGTTGAGGACTTAACCCAACCCCCTGAATGGGAGCAGATACCCAATATGATTAGAATTGAAATATCGTCTTGCATCTCCTGATTCCTGCAGAAAGCATTTCTATAGAACTACACTGCAGAGTAGGCACATAAGCAGGTCTTCTGGAGATCTTTATAACTAGGTAAAATCTATAGATTGATAAACACTTTCCTATCTGATTCTGTCTTTCTGGACAGAAGTGAGCAGCTGGCTCTGTGTAGAGTAGAACCCTTGATACCTCCATCTCTAAGGGCAAGAAAGCATCAGGCTCACCTTCTCTTCAGCATCTTTTTATAGCTTACACTGGTACAGACAGAACCCTGGGAAAAGCTCTACTTTCCTTTTTAAATACATTTAAATGGGGAATAAAAGGAGAAAAGGAATCCAAGAGCCACTATTAGTATGAAGGCTGGGCAGAATTTTCTACACACCACATCAGAAACTTAGCCACATCTCTGTGTTGTGGGGACACAGTGCTTCCCAGGCACCTGAAGTCTGAACCCAGGTGTGTGTGTGCAGTCACCAAACCCACCACGAGATAGAGCTGTCTGAATGTTTTTATTCACACCTAACATGGTATTAAGAAGTGACTCTGGATAAATCAAAGTGATTTCACTTTCCAAAAAAAAAAAGGAAATGCTGATGAATATTCAAGCTAGTAATTATCTCTTTCATTTCCTAAATAGAACTATTCCTAACATCCTAGTCCCTAAGTCAGAGAATCAGTGACATAGTAATTCCAGTTAGCAAATCTTAAACCTAGTTATAAGGCCCTGTGTAAAAATGGGTATAATTTAACCTGAATGCTGTTTATTCATAACCCATATTATTCTCATGCATAAAGGGAAATCATAGAAAGTCAAACCTTAAAGTGTCAAAGAAAGACAATGCCATGCTCTGTAATCCTTCACTTTATTTTGTTTCAACTTCTTACAGTGCATTTAATCATTAATTTTGCTCATATTCAATGGTATTTACTTATATCCTTTGTATCATTATCCTTTTTGTTATGTTTTGGAAAACCATTGGAGAAAAGCTAATTTCTAGTCATGAGAATGCTATTTCATGTTGAGAAAATGAGTCACAATTTTTGTACCTCATTCAAGAATCCTCAGCTGAGGACGTATTTTCAACCCACTTATTCATGAGGTTTGTATATTCAATCATTCAACAGATATGCATTTAGTATCTGTCAGGTACTGGATATGGAGAAGGCGATGGCACCCCACTCCAGTACTGTTGCCTGAAAAATCCCATGGACAGAGGAGCCTGGTAGGCTGCAGTCCATGGAGGCACTAAGAGTCAGAAACGACTGAGCGACTTCACTTTCACTTTTCACTTTCATGCATTGGAGAAGGAAATGGACAACCCACTCCAGTGTTCTTCCTGAAGAATCCCAGGGATGGGGCAGCCTAGTGGGCTGCCGCCGTCTATGGGGTCGCACAGAGTCGGGCACAACTGAAGCGACTTAGCAACAGAAGCAGTAGCAGTAGCAGCTGGTACTGGATAAGGAGGTTTCAGTAAATAAAGAGTTCTTTGTTTTGTTGAATATGTAGCCCTTTGGCAAATAGATTTTTGTTATCATACAGTTCTTATAAAGTAAAAAAAAAAAAAAGATAAAATTTGGTATTATAGAGACAAATAGATGTCAGTCAAAGAGAGGTTCCTGGATTGTGTGATGCCTCAGTTTGAAGCCTAGTAGTTTAATAGGAGTTAATCAGGCTAAAGACAAAATAGGGTGGGAGAAAACGGCTCCAATTTGAGGAAAACCATATACATGTGGAACCAGTCTATTGTTCCATGTCCAGTTCTAACTGTTGCTTCCTGACCTGCATATAGGTTTCTCAAGAAGCAGGTCAGGTGGTCTGGTATTCCCATCTCTTTCAGAATTTTCCACAGTTTATTGTGATCCACACAGTCAAAGGCTTTGGCATAGTCAATAAAGCAGAAATAGATGTTTTGCTGGAACTCTCTTGCTCTTTCCATGATCCATCAGATGTTGGCAATTTGATCTCTGGTTCCTCTGCCTTTTCTAAAACCAGCTTGAACATCTGGAAGTTCACGGTTCACATATTGTTGAAGCCTGGCTTGGAGAATTTTGAGCATTACTTTACTAGCGTGTGAGATGAGTGCAATTGTGCGGTAGTTTGAGCATTCTTTGGCATTGCTTTTCTTTGGGATTGGAATGAAAACTGACCTTTTCCAGTCCTGTGGCCACTGCTGAGTTTTCCAAATTTGCTGGCATATTGAGTGCAGCACCTTCACAGCATCATCTTTCAGGATTTGAAAGAGCTCAACTGAAATTCCATCACCTCCACTAGCTTTTGTCATAGTGATGCTTTCTAAGGCCCACTTGACTTCATATTCCAGGATGTCTGGCTCTAGGTCAGTGATCACACCATCATGATTATCTGGGTCATGAAGATCTTACTTGGACAGTTTCTGTGTATTCTTGCCATCTCTTCTTAATATCTTATGCTTCTGTTAGGTCCATACTATTTCTGTCCTTTATCAAGCCCATCTTTGCATGAAATGTTCCCTTGGTATCTCTAATTTTCTTGAAGAGGTCTCTAGTCTTTCCCATTCTGTCGTTTTCCTCTATTTCTTTGCATTGATCGCTGAGGAAGGCTTTCTTATCTCTCTTTGCTATTCTTTGGAACTCTGCATTCAGATGTTTATGTCTTCCCTTTTCTCCTTTGCTTTTCACTTCTCTTCTTTTCACAGCTATTTGTAAGGCCTCCCCGGGCAGCCATTTTGCTTTTTTGCATTTCTTTTCCATGGGGATGGTCTTGATCCCTGTCTCCTGTACAATGTCACGAACCTCATTCCATAGTTCATCAGGCACTCTATCTATCAGCTCTCCTTAAATCTATTTTTCACTTCCACTGTATAATCATAAGGGATTTGATTTAGGTCATACCTGAATGGTCTAGTAGTTTTCCCTCCTTTCTTCAATTTAAGTCTGAATTTGACAATAAGGAGTTCATGATAAAGGCTGTATATTGTCACCCTACTTATTTAACTTCCATGCAGAGTACATCATGAGAAACGCTGGGTTGGAAGAAGCACAAGCTGGAATCAAGATTGCCAGGAGAAATATCAATAACCTCAGATATGCAGATGACACCACCTTTATGGGAGAAAGTGAAGAGAAACTCAAAAGCCTCTTGATGAAAGTGAAAGTGGAGAGTGAAAAAGTTGGCTTAAAGCTCAACATTCAGAAAATGAAGATCATGGCATCTGGTCCCATCACTTCATGGGAAATAGATGGGGAAACAGTGGAAACAGTGTCAGAATTTATTTTTTGGGTGGCTCCAAAATCACTGCAGATGGTGACTGCAGCCATGAAATTAAAATATGCTTACTCCTTGGAAGGAAAGTTATGACCAACTTAGATAGCATATTCAAAAGCAGAGACATTACTTTGCCAACAAAGGTCCGTCTAGTCAGGGCTATGGTTTTTCCAGTGGTCATGTATGGATGTGAGAGTTGGACTGTGAAGAAGGCTGAGCACCGAAGAATTGATGCTTTTGAACTGTGGTGTTGGAGAAGACTCTTGAGAGTCCCTTGGACTGCAAGGAGTTCCACCAGTCCGTTCTGAAGGAGATCAGCCCTGGGATTTCTTTGGAAGAAATGATGCTAAAGCTGAAACTCCAGTACTTTGGCCACCTCATGCAAAGAGTTGACTCATTGGAAAAGACTCTGATGCTGCGAGGGATTAGGGGCAGGAGGAGAAGGGGATGACAGAGGATGAGATGGCTGGATGGCATCACTGACTCGATGGACAAGAGTCTGAGTGAACTCCTTGAGTTGGTGGTGGACAGGGAGGCTTGGCGTGCTGTGATTCATGGGGTCGCAAAGAGTCGGACATGACTGAATGACTGAACTGAACTGATATACATGTGGGAAGCAAGACAGATGATGCAAATTTAAGACCTAAAATATAATTTGCAAGTGATAAAACACTTCATGTTTGAGGGACTTAAAATCAACAATACTAGTTCTTGAAATGAGCAGTCTTAATATTATGATGTGATACAGTAAAGGATATGAGGAGCAAAAGTTACTAAGCACACCCACATACTCAGGGTGTAGAGGTAGGAATAACTGCATTGAAGTCCAGTGAAAAGAATCATAAATCAATTAATGATAAGAAAGAAATATTTGTTCTCTAGAGAACCTATTCTTTTTAAATGCATAGAACATTTTGAAATAAGCTGTGCAAAATATCATAAATACAATACATATGCATGAAACATTTTGATTACTGAATAAAAAATGACAGTTGCTTTTAAAACAGGAGAAATAGTGAAATAACTAAGACAGAAAGATAAATGCTTTATGATTTCACTTATATGTGAAATCTAAAAACCAGGACAAATGAACAAAGATAACAAAACAGAAACAGAGTCATGGATGAAGAGAAAAAACAGAGTGAAACAAGGCACAAGGAGGAGGAAAGAAAAAGGTGAGACAGATTAAGAGGCATAAACTTCCAGCAGCAAAATAAATGAGTCACTGATATGAATTGCATAGTGGAGGAAATATAGTCAACGGTTATGTATTATCTTAGTAGGGTGAAAGATGGTGACTAGACTTTTGTGTTGAGTATTTTGAAATTCTGAATCACTGTGTTGTTTAAAGGAACTAACATAGTATTGTAGGTCAATTATACTCACAAACAATCAAATTCATAGAAAAAAGATCAGATTGTGGTTACCAGGGGCAGGAGGCAGGGGGAGACGGAATTGGATGAAGGCAGTCAAAAGGTATGAAGTTTCAGTTATAACTAAGTACTATGAAGGTAATGCACAACATAATAGATATAATTAACACTGCTGTATTTATACATAGAAGTTGAGAGTAAATCCCAAGAGTTCTCACCATAAGGAAAAACATCGTTTTGCATCTATTTAATTTTATATCTATATGGGATGATGTATGCTCACTAAACCTTCTGTGGTAATCATTTCATGATGTGTATGTCATTATGCTGTAGAGCTTAAACTTACACAGATCTGCATGTATTTTATCTCAAAAAAATACATACATACATAAAATACATACATATCTCAATCTGTGTGTATTTTATCTCAATAAAACCAGAAGGAAAAAACAAAAGAGAGGAAATATGTTTAAAAAAAAAAAAAAGTGCTATCTTAAGAGAACAAAAGATTTTCTGGCTATTCCAGTATAGCTGATATAGAATTATCTTCTAACTGTAAACCACTCCAAAACTGGGAAAACATATGAAACAACTGTTTCCAAGGAGTGCAGACAGTGAAAGTTTGCCATTTGTAGGAGAAAGAAAGCCTGCAGAATGACTGCCACATTCACTAGCTATCTCCTAGGGGATTTTCTAACCTTCAGCACAAGGACCTGGAGCCCCGCAGAGTGGCAGCTTGCTGTATGCAAGAAACAGAGATCAGAATTAGGGCTGGTAATATCACTGGAATTTGAGGGGAAAGGTGTTGGAGAGAAGTGAACTTCATAAAAAGGACCTTAAAATCTGTAGAGGGAGTTTTTTGAACCTACACAAGAGCTACACATGCACACAAAGAGAAAGAGAGAGACAGGAAAGCTAGCAGAAAACAGCTTTTGAGAGTCTAAAAACTCCATGAAGATTTCAGAGACTTCTTTGTGTTGGGAATACATAGGTGCTCTGGGTTTTCTAGAGTGAAGAATTTTGGTAAAAATGCCTTGCTCAATTGAATCACCAGAATAAAAATCGTGGGCCAAAAGTAAGAGCTAAGTCCTGGTACAAAAATAAATAAATAAGGAATAAAAAATTTGCCCTAACAGATATTAAAGTAAACCTCAATGGACTTTAAGTGATAATTTAACAAAGTTAATATATTTTTGACAAAGACAAAATAATCAAGTTCTGCCTCTTGTTTTTTTCAACTTTTTGTTTTGTATTTTAGTTGATTAGCCATGTTGTGATAGTTTCAGTTGTACTGCAAAGTGACTCAGTTATATATATACCTGTATCTATTCTCCCCTGGTGGCTCAGATGGTAGAGAATCCACCAGCAATGGGGAAGACCTGGGTTCGATCTCTGGGTTGAGAAGATCCCCTAGAGGAGGCTATGGCAACCCACTCCAGTATTCTTGCCTAGAGAATCCCCACTGAGTGAGGAGCCTGGCAGGCTACAGTTCATGGGGTCATAAAGTTTTGGACACAACTGAGTGACTAAGAACAGCACAGCACATTCTATTTCAAAATCTTTCCCCATTTAGGTTGTTATAATACATAATATTGAGCAGAGTTCTCTGTGCTATACAGTAGGTCCTTATTGACTATCCATTTGAAATATAGCAGTGTGTATATGTCAATCCCAAATTCCCTATTCTTTCCCCTCACCCTTCCCCTCTGGTAACATAGAAATACCATACTGACTGGAGTAAGTCAGACAGTGAAAGAGAATATATCCTATGATATCATGAATCTAAAGAGAAATTATATAAATGGACTTATTTACTAAACATAAACAGACTCACAGATTTAGAGAAGGAACTTATGGTTACTGGAGTTCTATTTCCATCTTAGAGCACACAATAAAAGAAATATTTCAGCATTTATTCTTACCTACAATCACTAATTGCCCAACTGATTTAATATTGAAATCACAATAGATTCTTCTTGCCTTTTACATTGGATTAAGCTATGGAGACATATTAGATGTGAATCAAGAGTGAACACACAAAAGCGTGCTGCCTTTTTGGCATCTTCTAGTAACCTTTCAATGTTATGGTCTCGTTCTGTCTATAGACTTTACAGGATTATGTAATTTTTCCTCATTTGAGAATATGGAACATGTTAAATGATCCCATCCAAACTCTAAGAGAGGTAATTCAGTTCAGAGGTTGATTTAATACAGAGGATGAATTTTAGTGCTCTCATTTGAGTTTTAAAGAGAAGTGTCTAGAATTTACATCAGATCGAATTACCCTATGATGCTTATTTTTATTTAATCAGAGTAAACATGGTACCTTTGAGACCATGTATCATGCAATTACATTGATTCCAAACTCCACATGTTCTAAGTTTGAAATCATTACGTTAAATGGAACACAGTACCCTTATGTGTCACCCACGACACCAATTCTTCTTAGTATATTTAAATAAAGTGTTTGTCTAAACATATCGGTCAACAAAGTGCCTCTCATTTGATCTTGCATAATTGTCTATATTCTTGGTTATCAGTTATCATTTTTACTTACTTTCTCTCTAAACATATATGCATGCAATAGATATATGGTTGGCCAAAAAGTTTGTAAGATCTTACAGAAAAACTTGAATGAAATTTTTGGCCCACCCAATAAAATTATGTGATCTCTGAAAAGTTTTTTTCTCTTAAAACTTCTGATTTAACATTTTTAATGAGTAAAGGGTTGCAAAGTGGTCTTTAGGAAATATAGAAATGCATTTTCAGAAATTTTCTACATGTGAACTAAAGGGGGCAATGCTTGCCTTCATAAACATGAGTA